>NW_004949209.1:3205-5050 GCF_000317375.1 Microtus ochrogaster | reverse complement strand
CAATGTGGAAGGAGCCTGCCTGGCAGGCTAACAGACATCCACAGCAGAGATATCGTACCATCTTCAACTTTTATGTGAGAGGTAAGTAAACATCCTCTCTGAGCCTGGTCTGATTTCTTCTAATTTGATTTTTCTGAAGAGATCCTGTAAGAGCTGGAGAGGTGGCACAGTGGTTAAGAACACTGGCTGCTCTTCCGGAGGACCCAAGTTCAATTCCCAGTACCCATATGGTGGCTCACAACCATCAACAATTCCAGTATCAAGTAATTAGAAGCCCTTTATGGCTTCCGTGGCCACCATGCATACTTGTGGTACAGAGACATACCTCCAGGCAAAACACCTATACATAACCCACCAGGGGAAAAAGAAATTCAGGATTACCACAATCAAGTTGGCCTATGGCCATGTCAGTAAGACAGGATGGTCCAGCCTATTGTGGGTGGTGCCACCCCTAGGCAGGTGGTTCTGGGTATGAGGAAGCAAGCTGAGCAAGACAGAAGGATCAGGCCAGTAAGCAATGAACATGGGACTGCTCCAGGTTCCTTCTTTGAGCTCCTGCCCTGGGTTACTTCAATTATGGACGTTAACCTGTAAAATGAAATAATTCCTTCACCCCACCCCCTGTAAGTTTTTTTTTTTTTTTTTGCAGGTATTTTATCTTAGCAATGGGCAAAGCAGTTAACTAACACAGCTCCCTCCTGACTGAGCTCCCTGGGGTGTGGTGCCTTTCACACAGGCTACTGCCCCCCTTTATGGTTCACTCAGCTCACTCCAGGGAGCTTTTCTGGTAACCCAGGGCTCTGGGAGAGAGGGACTTCCTCTAGTACACTGGCATCTGGCCCAAGACTGAAAATAAGGGTACCCTCCCCTCTCCTGAAGGTGGAAAATGCTAGGAACCTACTTCCAATCCTAATTTGAGAAGCCTTAGATAACTATTAGTTTGAATCTAAAATGTCCCGCATGTGTTAATGTTTAGATCACTCAGTCCCAAGCTGGTGGCCCTATTTTCGGGGACTGTGGAGACTTCTAGGGGTCAGGTCTGGCTGACAGAAGCAGACATGTCACTAGGAGTGGGCCTTTGGAGGTTCTAACACAGCCCCTACCTCCAGCCTGTTTCCTGGTCCACCGTGATAAAAGTATCTTAGTTAGGGTTTTCATTGTTGTGAAGAGATACCATGACCATGGCAACTCTTACAGTTTCAGAGGTTCAGTCCATTCGTGGCAGTGGGGAGCATGGCTGCGCGCAGGCAGACATAGTGCTGGCTACATCTTGGCTTAAAGGCAACAAAAAGTCAAGTAACTCACGGGGTAGTATCCTGAGCATAGAAAACCTCACAGCCTATCCACCACCCCCACCCCCCGACACACACAGTGACACACTTCCTCCAACAAGGTCATACTCACTCTGACAAAGCCACACCTCCTAATCATGCCACTCCCTATGAGATTATGGGGGCCAGTTACATTCAAACTACCACAGAGAGTCACCACTATGATGGGGAAGCCCACCATGATGCACTAAGGCCCTCTGGAACCGTGAACCAGAACAAATCTCTCTTCCCCCAAGTTAATTCTATCAGGTACTTGGTCACAGTTACCTGAAAAGGTGACCGATACAGTAGCCATGCTGCATCACGGGCATTTCTCCATGACCCAAATCACAGTGGGCAGCTGGGAGTGAAGCTCCGTGGGCTCAGGTCTGTGACAGTCTCTTCTTCCCGGACAGCCTGTGGGTAGCACACCCTTTTCTGTTCTTGGGGTGTTCAGCAGGAGGTTGAGAGGGCAGATTTTTTGCATCCCAAAGCTTGACCTGACTAACAACCACCATAAGTGGTCCAGAGACTC
>NW_004949209.1:0-1645 GCF_000317375.1 Microtus ochrogaster | reverse complement strand
GGAAACAAACAAAAAAAGAATGACATTCAAAGTCACTGGCAAGCCATTTCACCTCCAAGCCTCCGTCTCCCTACTAAAGAGGATTAAATGAAGCAGCCTCTACAGAACTGTGGAAAGGATTGGGCACGATACGAGGAGATGTCCCGCGTGTGTCTGTGCTTAGTGGGCTCCTGTTAGCTGTAGTTACTATCAGCAACCTTGTACCTGTCTGGGACTGGAGGGAGAACCCAAGCAGAATGCAGTTATCCACACTGGAATAGAGCCAGGATACCTGCATTGCAAAACACACAACTGAATGCTCAATCAAGACACCGGTGCACACACAGCGAGGAGCATCTCCACGCTTCCCCTGGGCTCAGGAAGTAAAACACATTTCACATGGCAATCTGCTTGCTTTTAAATATTTCACAACTAATTAACCAGTCTCCTCATCAGCCCTGTCTATGTGGATTAACTAAACCTGTCAGCAAACCCTGGCCCTTCCCTGTTAAACACAGGTGACTTCTACCACATCATAGTGCCCCCGGCAAGACACTAAGTGCCAGGGAGTTGGACAGCTCAAGCTAACTTTTACTTAGCCCCATTGGCAGGCGTTTCTGATATAGTAGGTCAGTTTGATGGCTCTTTAAGTCAGGAAGGCACAGTATATTTCACATATTTTATACAGATTCAGAGATAAGTCTGACACAGCTTCCACTTCGGTTTAGGAAGGACTAAGAAGGGTCACATTTTTAGAGAGGTATGGCCTTCTTAGAGGAGGTGGGTCTGGGATGGACTTTGAGGTTTTAAGGTTTCAAAAGCCCACACCATGTCCCCAATCTCTCTCTCTCTCTCTCTCTCTCTCTCTCTGAGGAAACAAATGAACAAGGAAATCAATTGGTAATGTCAGAGTATATTATTATACTTGATAAAAGCTATCAAGGGTGATCATGGGGCTGGGGAACCAACCAATAAAAGGAAAGCTTTTTAAAAAACATAAAGCACTCAGTCAAGGGCTCTCAAAGGCAATCTTTCAACCAAATTTAAATGGCATGAGAAGTGAGGAGAACCCCAAGCAGAGGGAAAGACAACTGTAAAGCCCGTGGAATGAAAGCACGCTTTCCCCAGCCATGGAATAGCAGGGGGGCGTCAGTGGCAATGACAATGTTCCTGTGTTCACTGAACTCCAGGCGGTGCTGTGAGAAGGGTGTCCTCAGAACCTAACTGCAATGTCTCTGATGAGGAACCAGCTAAGAGGCAGGGAAGGGACCGAGCTCTGGGGCAATATCAGGGAAGGGACACCATCCAACACTTGGCAGAGGCCCGATTACAGAAAACCTACTGGAAGCCATGCACTCAGGACAGGAGGAGAGAGTGAGCTAATTGTCATGGCCAGTCCATCTTCGAGTTCCTTGTTTGGAGGAGTCGGTCTCCTCTGTGAGGCTGGATGTTGTATGAGGGCAGGAGCATGCCACTTGGTGGGCACACAGAACCTGATAGCATGCTCTCCAGATATTCAGTGGCCAATTAAACAAAATGTTTAACTGCGCCACGGTACTTGGTAAGTAGGCAGGATTCAGTACATATTGGTATAGAAATAAGATGGGCTCAGTGGTACCAACTGTGGACTTTTATGACTTCTGGCTCACTTGAGGGAACATCAGAG
>NW_004949208.1:1029014-1030145 GCF_000317375.1 Microtus ochrogaster | reverse complement strand
AGGTCAAGCAGCTTCTTTATTAAATCAACCAATGACCTTCCTCCATCATATGAGGACTGGAGATGTAACAAGGTTACATATATTTTGGTTCATATAACTACAAGATAGGGAGCAAGGATTTGAACTTGAACTCTTTGAAGACCATAAGGCTTATTACTATGTTAAATATAGATTATAGTGTGTATATTTTCTCTTTAACTCCCTTTAAGACATGTTCTCCTGTACTACTGACTAGCATCAAACATGCTCTGGAATTAGCCTTGAAATTCTGAACCTCCTGCCTCTATCTACTAGGAGTTTAGATTACTAGCATGCATGCAAAACACACCTGGCTCTTTTTTACGTTATTAATTTTGAAGACAAATCTCACATGGCCCTTGCCTGCCTAATTGAGGGAGGCCTTGTTTTGTTTGTCTGTTTGTGACACACTTGCTACGTAGCTCAGGCTAACCTTGAATACATGGCCCACATTTTCTTAGCCTCTTTTGTGCTGGGATTATGGATAGTGCCCCTAAAACTGGCTAATTGTGTGTACTGGCTAGTCGTATATCAACCTGATACACAAACCCCTGATACACAAACCACAGTTATCTGAAAGGAGGGAACCTTAACTGAGATGAAACCCCCATAAGATCCAGCTGTAAGGCATTTTCTTAACTAGTTATTGATAGGGGTGGGCCCGGCCCAGCACATTGTGGGTGGCTCCATCCGTGGGCTGGTGGTCCTGGGTTTTATAAGAAAGGAGGTTGGGTAAGCCATAAGGAGCAAACCAGTACACAGTACTCCTTCATGTCTGCCCAGCCCATGTCATAATCAACAATCCGCAATCCATTGCCATCAGTGCCTTGTGCCTTTGGTCTTTTTTTGCGCGTCTTCCGAAGGGATTCTGAACCTCCTTCCTGGCCAGCATCTGCTTCAGACAAGTAACGCTTCAGACATCCACCCTTGGAGAGAAGTTGAGCTGCCACCATGGCAGCAACGAGGGAGAGGCTGACCTACAATTTTTTTTTTATGGGAAAATTTCTAATTTTAATGTAAAAGGCTCAAAGCATTGGGTTATTTACATGTGGGTTTGAAAATATGGCAGCGAACAAGGGTCTTCCTGAGGGGCTGTGAGAAGACAGTTCATTT
>NW_004949208.1:1025344-1025868 GCF_000317375.1 Microtus ochrogaster | reverse complement strand
TCATCACCTCCTCAGAAACATTCTAAGGAATAAGGAAGGGCTCCCTTGAGCCCTGACTTGGATTACTCTGCCCCTGGATTTTCCATCAACAGCCAGAAAACACAAAGTTTTAAGAACAAAGCAGGCAAGCTGGGCATTGGTTGCATAAGGCCACTACTTGGGAATCAAAGGCTGGACTTTTTCTGTGAGTTTGAGGTCAACCTGGTCTACACACTTCCAGAACAGGCAGATTTATTTAAAAAAAAAAAATCCTCTTCAGAAAATAAACAAATTAAATAGATCAGGCCAGTCTCGGTTGCAGGCGCCTTTCATTCCCCTATTCAGGGAGCAGAGGCAGTTACTGTCTCAATGAGTTCAAGGCCAGCCTACACAATGAGTTCAAGGCCAGCCTACACAGTGAGTTCTAAGATTAAGACCATTTGTTGCTCTTGCTGAAGAGTAGCATTCATTACCCACAAGGTTGGCTGTTCACCCTCTGCTGGCCTCTGTAGGTACTGCTTGCACATAAAAATAAATTGAAGGAA
>NW_004949208.1:1022276-1023820 GCF_000317375.1 Microtus ochrogaster | reverse complement strand
AAAAATTAATGGTTATGCCTATCAGTTCTTTACTCCCAGAACTCTGAGATGAGTGCAAGATTAAAGGCAACCTAGGCTGCAAGGCAAGACTGCATTTGTGTGTAGGCCAGAAGCATGTCTTAGTCTTCTTGAGGCTGGAATTTAGAGGCAGTTGGGAGCCATGTGTTGTGTGTTGAGACAATGCCCCTGAACTTGATGCTTATTTGAGGTTTGCTAACCAGCAATCTACCTGTCTCCCCTGCATTTAGATAACAAACACACAGCTTTGGTCCTGGCATTTTTATGTGGTTGTTGGGGACTGGACTCAGATCCATGTGCTTGCACTGTGTTCTGTTCACAGTGTGTTCCACACTTGGTCCCAATGAGTTTACTGACCCTGTAGCCATCAAGGGCACTGAACAAGAGCCAAATATTAAAATCATCAAATCAGCTGTTGTAAAAGATCAGTGTGTAAAACAATCACCCTGGTAGCCTCACTGACCAGACAGTGGCATTACACCTTTAATCCAAGTAGCCAGACTAGTTTGCCATAGAAACCAATCAGTAGTGGTGCACACCCTTAATCCCCACCCTAGAGAGGAATATAAGACAGGAGGGAGACAGCTCTCAGCCAGTCCCATTGTGAGGAGTCCGGAGGCAGAATCGCTATACTAGGACTGACAGAGAGGTATGTGGTAGTGTCTGGCGGCTTGGCTTTTCTGGTCGTCATGTTGAACCTCAATATCTGTGTCTGTGTTTTTGTTAATTGTGCTACAGCTTATTGAGACTTACTCCAGGTACTCTACACCTCCTCATCCTTAGCAGCCCAGCCTGGATGGTTGCAGCAGGCTTCTCAGGTTCTCTGAAATTGAGTCATCTTCAAAAGCAAACAGACAACACCCAAAACCTTTTTTCTTTTTGTTTTTATTCTTTGGTTTTTGAGACAGTATTTCTCTGTGTAACAGTCCTAGCTATCCTAGAACTCACTTTGTTGCCCAGGCAGACATCAAATTCACAGAGATCCACCTGCCTCTGCCTCCCGAGAGCTGGGATTAAAGGTGTGTGCCACCACCTCCAGCTTTTCTTTTTTCTTAAATAAAATAAATATGTTTCCTATACATTCTTTTCTACTTTAAACCCATGACTTGTGTAATTAAACTCTTTTAAATGTTCCCATAGTGCTTTTGCGACGTTAGTATAGGATAGAAATATTTTTTGGAGTGGAACAGCAGAAAGTCTGCGAATCTGCAGGCTTGGCTTGCATATTGGTTTGCTGTTTATTCGCCGGACGGCTTTGCGTTTTCTTGGCTTACACATGCCAAATAACTCTTATGTTAGCAACAGACTTAAGAAAAAGACTGAAATTTTTCATTTAGAAACGTTTTAAGCCAGGGCTTGAGGGGTGAACATCTTTAATCCCAATATTTAGGAGAACAAGACAGACGTATCTCTGTGAGTTGGAAGGCATCCTGGTCTACATGGACCAGGAGACCCTGTCCCAAAAAATGAAAAGCAAAACAAAATTTAGAGTGTAAGAAAATACAATACCTAAAAAAGTATTTGTC
>NW_004949208.1:1016770-1021511 GCF_000317375.1 Microtus ochrogaster | reverse complement strand
GCAACAGCAGCAGAATGTAGAAGATGCCATGAAGGAGATGCAGAAGCCTCTGGCCCGCTATATCGATGATGAAGATCTGGATCGGATGCTGAGAGAACAAGAAAGAGAGGGGGACCCGATGGCCGACTTCATTAAGAAGAATAATGCTGAGGAGAACAAGCACAAGAAAGCGGGGCCTCGCTATAATGGTCCTGCACCTCCTCCAATAGATTCAGAATCTGGCCTGGCTACCGCTGGGATGGAGTGGACAGGTCCAATGGCTTCGAACAGAAGCGCTTTGCCAGGCTCGCCAGCAAGAAGGCTGTGGAGGAGCTTGCCTACAAGTGGAGTGTGGAGGACATGTAGCTTCTCCAAGGCTGTGTGGTGCTGTGGTGGTGGTGGCCCAGCACAACCCGACATCCAGCTCTAATGCTTGTCTTGCTAGACACAGACCAGCAACTCATGGTCAGTTCTGCCCTTTGGACTAGGCACCTACCCTTGGCTGTGTCCTTGTTGTCTGTTGACTGACTGACAGCGACTTCTCTATCCCAGGGCTTCTTCTTTGCCAGTTCTTTCCATTTTATTTTTACAAGTAAACACAGATTGCCTGCTTGCCCTCACCTTGCAGCAAGACCATTCCCTCACTGGCATTAGAGAATTCTTCATCCCATTTCCAGCATAGATTGAAGAGCAGTCGGCACGTCTAACCTACCGGACTGAGCCAAGAGAAGACAAATCCTAGTTTTTTAATTTTGGATCCAGTTTAACCTGCAAACTGCCTCCAGGAGAAATGTCACAGGACACCATAGACCAGAGCTGGGACTGTGAACTGTTGAACATGCAGAATTTCTCCTGCAGGTGGACCATCCGCAACTTCCGTTTTTCTCTGGAGGAAACGAGGGACAGTATTAGAAGCCCAACTTTCTCAACAGGAGACGATAACAAATGGTGTTTGAGAGTTCCCCCTAAGGGGGTCGATGAAGAAAGCTCAGATTACCTGTCAGTTAACATAGAGTTGCTCAGCTCTCCAAAGAGTCCAATTACGGCACAGAAATGGGTAAGGTCACATCCTGCCAAGCCTGATGATCTGATTTCATCCTTAGGTGCCACATGGTGAAAGGAGGGAACTGACTGATCCCTGTGCTGTGGCACATGCCCTTAAATAAGTTAATAAATATATGGCTATAAAAATGAGGACGGACTTTTGGTCACACTGCATGTGTACTTTGTTACTATCCAGGCTGGCATCATCTCTTGTGCATTCAATAAACTTTGGTTCTAAAATAAGGTTGTTGGCAACCCCTTACAGTATTTGAAATAAGTTTTAAATGGCAGATTGCTCAAGTTAGCTAACTCAGCAGGCAGTTACATTTAAGTGAGAAAATAATAGTAAAATTCCTAGTGCTTAAAAACAACTATTTCCATTTCTTCTCTGATGGTTCAGCAGTTAAATGTACTTATTCTACAGAGGACCCAGGTTCAGTTCTCAGCACACACGTGACAGCTTACAGTTATACAGCCACTGCTATGCCCAAGTTTATTATCCCCAAAAGGAAACCGGATTCTGACAGATTCTGATGTAAAGCACAAGAGGGATTTTAAATATTCAAACTTGAGTTTGGACTATACCTCTACCACACCAATGCAGTGGGTGAGAGAAGTGCAGCCTGAACCCAGGAAGGGGGGAACATTTAAAGGGGAAATGCCATATTAAGGGGAGTTCATATCCTGTCATCCTGGGATTGGGTAAGGAGGGCATAGGGCAAGGTAGTCTCTGAAACCATTGGTCAGTTTTGGACATGAAAACCCTAACAAAGAGCCATTAAAAATTGAGAAGGTATCTTCAAGGGCAGGGTGCATCCTAGGAACATCTGAACCTCGTTAAAGTTTATGGCCCTGCTCCCTAGCTCCTTAATTGGCTATTTTCAGGGTATCCATCCAAATAGCACTATCGCAGCACATATCGGATTGAGATCCCCCCTCATTATATGGCTTAAGATGATGCCCCCTCTTTTTTTTTTTTTTTTTTTTTGGTTTTTCGAGATAGGGTTTCTCTGTGGTTTTGGAGCCTGTCCTGGAACTAGCTCTTGTAGACCAGGCTGTTCTCGAACTCACAGAGATCCGCCTGCCTCTGCCTCCCGAGTGCTGGGATTAAAGGCTTGCGCCACCATCGCCCGGCGATGCCCCCTCTTTAAAATGGAGTCTGCAAAGTCAGGTCCTCACACCACCATTAACTCCAGTTAGGGGATCCAAAGCCCTGTTCTAGCCTTCACAGACACCAGATGTGCAAGTAGTGCACAGACATAAATCCAAGCGAAACACTCAAACACGTAAAGAAAACATCCTGAAACAAGACAATTCCATTTTTTCTTCCTGTTGAGGACTGCATGCTTTTGGAATAAATAAGAATCCCTGTGGAGCCTGTTAAAATCTCCAGGCCTCCTCCAAAGAGATTCTGATGCACCAGGTCAAGAAGAAAATGAGAACTATGAATCTTTCTACTTCCCATGTAGGTTAGATCTATGTAACATGTAATTCCCTCTTACTGTATACATTGTTGTCTAAGTTCTCTCAGGTTGTGGTTTGTAGACTGGCTTTCTTTGCTTTATATTAATAACCACCTATGAGTAGTACATGTGAAAATTGTCTTTCTGTATCTGGGTTACCTCACTCAAAATAATGTTTTCTAGCTCCATCCATTTTCCTGAAAAATTCAAGCTGTCATTATTATTTTTTTCTGCTGTGTAGTACTCCATTGTGTAAATGTATCACTTTTTTTTTATCCATTATTTGGCTGAGGGGCATTTAGGTTGTTTCCAGGTTTTGGCTATGACAAACAAAGCTGCTATGAATATAGATGAGCACACGTCCTTGTGGCACGATTGGGCATACTTTGGATATATACCAAAAAAATGGTATTACTGGTTCTTGAGGAAGGTTGTTTCCTAATTTTCTAAGAAATCACCACACCGACATCCAAAGGGGTTGTACCAGCTTGCATTCCCACCAGCAATGCAGAAGTGTTCCTTTTTCCCCACAACCCCTCCAGCAAAAGTTGTCATCAGTGTTTTTGATCTTGGCCATTCTTACAAATGGAAGATGGAATCTCAGAGTTGTTTTGATTTGCATTTCTCTGACGACTAAGGATGTTGAACTCAGGTGGGGGCAGACACTGCAGTACCACATGGCACATGTGGAGGTCAGAAGAATCTGGGCCTCGGTTCTCTCACCCTGCCATGTGGGTCCCAGAAATCAAACCCAGGTTTCTGGACTTGACCACAAGCACTTTTACCTCTGAAGCAGCTCACCCACCCAGTAAAAGCTATTTATTAACCAAGTGTGACATGGAGCCCACAAACTGAGGGAGAGTATTTTGTCTGTTATTTGAATAAAAATCATCTAAGGAGTCCAGAGAGGGAAACAAAGCCTGATATCTCAGGATTGAAGACAGGTAGACAGTCACAAATTCCAGGTCAGCCTGGTCTATACAGTGAATTACTGCCATCCAGGTCTACACCTGTCTCAGACACAAATAAACAAAAACAAAAACGAAGAATCTCCTGAGTAAATTTTGAGCATGGGGACCTTGGGGGAGGACTGAAGGCAGGAGGGGAGAGACAGGGAGGGGTAGAGAGAGATATGTAGAGCTCAACAGATATCAATAAAGAAAATTTTTCAAAATAAATAATAAAAAGGAGGAATTTATTTTTCTTCATGTGTAAGTGAACATACATGTTTGTGAGAATATGGAAGCCAAATGGTGTTCTTTGGGTGTTTTTTTACCTTCAGTTTTCTCTCTCTCTTTTTTTGTTTGCTTGTTTGTTTCATTTTTCAAGATGGGGTTTCTCTGTGTAACAACCCTAGATGTCCTGGAACTTGCTAGAACCCACAGATCAACCTGCCTCTGTCTCCAGAGTGCTGGGATTAATAACCTTGTGGTATCACTGCCTGGCTTTTGTGTTTCTTTTAAAGAATTTATATGAAAAAAGATAAAAAAAAGAATATATGTGGATGAATGTTTTCCCTGCATATGCACTATGTTAGATCCCTTGGAACTTGGGTTATGGATTGCTCTGAGCCACTCTGGGTGCTGGGAATTGAACCTGTATCGATTACAAGAGCAATAAGTGCTATTGAGCCATTTCTTCAGTCCCTTACTCTTTGAGGCAGAATCTCTTATTGATCTGGAACATGACATGTGGGTGTGACTAGCAAGCTCTCAGGATCTTCTTCTCCAGGGCAGGTTTTATAAGCAAGGTCTGTCAAGCCTGACTTCTTTTTTAATAGAGGTTAAAGTTATGTTTTCCCTTGAAATATGGCTTTTAATGGAGAGTCCCAGCTGTAGGGAGGTAAAGGCAAGATTATCATCTTTGCAATGTATAGCAAGTTCAAGGCCATTCTGACCCCGTCTCAAAAACCAAACCATGGGCTTATGAGACAAGACCATGTTAATACACATCTTAGGCCTTCGTGGAACAGTCGTGACTCCCATCATGATAACAGGAGCCCCTTATTCTGTTCCAGAAGTTTCCATAACTGCAAATAGAACTCATTGCTGACTATACGTCCACCCCAAACGGCACCCTAAGATTCTAGCCCCAACTGCAGCCCATGTGGCCGGGGCTGCTTACTACTACCAACGACAAGATGTGGATGCTGACCCGTGGGGGACCAAGGTTAGAGAATGAATACATGTGAATGAATGAGTGGGGACTGAGAGAAAATTAGTAAAAGCCCCTCCACGTATCCCTGTGAGGTTCCA
>NW_004949208.1:1014136-1015190 GCF_000317375.1 Microtus ochrogaster | reverse complement strand
CCCCTGGGACCTGGATTTTCCAGAGGCCATAAAGAAACACAAAATTTTAAGAACAAGGCAGGCAAACTGGGCTGTGGTTGCATAAGACGAGCACTTGAAAGGCAAAGGCAGGAATTTTTTGTGAGTTTCAAGTCAACTTGGTCGACACAGTTCCAGAACTGGCGGATTTATTAAGAAAAACCCTCCCCCCAAAAAAAATTAAATAGATCAGGCCAGGATTAGTTGCAGGCGCCTTTAACTCCCCTATTCAGGGAGCAGAGGCAGGTACTGTCTCAACCAGTTCCAGTAGAGCCTACACAGTTAGTTCTAAGGTTAGGCCTTTTGTTGCTCTTGCAGAAGAGTAGCATTCATCACCCACAAGGCTGGCTGCTCACCCTCTGCTGGCCTCTGTAGGTTCTGCTTGCACATTAAAATAAATTGACGGAAAAAAAAGCTTCAATAATGATAGCTGCACTTAGTATCAAAATGGCCTCTGTAACTCTGCCTTTCTTTTCCCCTCTTCAGTACATAGGAGGTGTGTGCATACACCCCCAATTTGGGCTGGTTTGCTATCCGAGGGGTAATGTTGTTGCCAGAGATTGAAGAGCCAAAATTGAAACCCAGAAAGCCCCTACAAAGAGCTGGCAGCATCACTCTGCTTGAAGGCTTCAATTTCCATTGGTGTGACTGGACCTACCGGGATGTTGTGACTTCTGCAGAATGGTACTCAGAGCAACAGAAGATCTACTTTTCCACCCCACCTGCACAACGTTTGGCCCTATTAGGCTCAGCCCCGCCCTCGGAACACCCTAGCACTACATCTGAGCGTCCCAGTTCCATGCTTACCAAGCCTCAGACTTCTAGCAGAGCACGAAGCTGGCTTAGCCCCAGTGTCTCTCCACCTCTCTCCCCGGGCCCTTGATACCTTTCCCCTGTGGAATCCCACTTTGGCAGATTTATTTGGGGTAGAATTTGGGTTTTGAAAAAGCACTTTTTTTTAGCATTTCAAAACAAGGTTTTTCTGTGTGGCTATGGCTGTCCTGGAACTCACTCGGAAGACCAGGCTTACCTCCAA
>NW_004949208.1:1005894-1006339 GCF_000317375.1 Microtus ochrogaster | reverse complement strand
CCTGTCCTGGAACTAGCTCTTGTAGACCAGGCTGGCCTTGAACTCACTGAGATCCTCCTGCCTCTGCCCCCTTCTTGACTGCTGGTTTCAAAGGCATGTGCCACCACTGCCTGGCCCCGCTTACTGTGTTCTTAAAACTTTGTGTTTCCTGGCTGTCGATGGAAAATCCAAAGGCCAAGTAATCCAAGGTCAGGGCTCAAGGGAGCACTTCATTCTTCTTTAGAATGTTTCTGAGTAGGTGGTCAGGATGGGGACAGGACAGTGACGTGGGGGCAAAGGCACTGTGTGCCACACCAGCATACCGACCTGAGTTTGATATCTCGGACCCATGTAAAGGAGAGAGAGCAAAATCCATGAAACTGTCCTCTGAGTCCCATAGGTGCATTCATATATACACAGTAATTTCTGTCAACTTGAGAGTAAACTATTTTCACCTGGGATAGGA
>NW_004949208.1:1004613-1005523 GCF_000317375.1 Microtus ochrogaster | reverse complement strand
ACCACTGCTTGGCCCATTAACTCCATTAACTCTAGCCCTTACAGGCTAATTCTCATATCCCGATCAATCCATCTCTAATAATCTGTGTAGCATCAGTCTTACTGCAAAAGATTCAGTATGTCTGACCTGGCAGCTTGCTCCATGGCATCTGCCCGGGAGAGAGGAGCAGGGCCTCTGAGCTCACTTCCTCTTCCTCTCAGCATTCTGTTCTGTTTACTCCTCCCACCTATGTTTTAACCTATGAAGGCCAGCCAACAGTTTCTTTATTTTTTAACCAATGACCTTCCTCCATCATTACTGGGCGGTTGTGATGGATGCCTTTTTCCCAGCACTCGGGAGTAGAGGCGATCGGATCCCTGTGAGTTTGAGGCCAGCCTGGTCTACAAGAGGACAGGCTCCAAAGCTATGGAGAAACCCTGTCTGGACAAAACAAAAAACAAAAAAAAGGTTGGTCTGTGGGGATTTTGTGGTAGTTTTTTTTTATAAGGTAGGGTGGCTCATTGACTTAGAGGGGCCCAGTCCACTGTACACAGTAAGTACCATTCCTAGTCTGGTCCTGGGTTGTTTTAACTTCACTTACCCCAAGTTGCTTTCAGTCACAAGATAACACAGAAAGGAGAAGCAAAGCACACACCAGGCAAGCACTCTACCAAGAGCTACACCTCCAGCCCTGAGGCAGCTCTTAAACCTAATATTTATGAATAGTGGGAGCTATGGAGATGGCTCAGCCACAAAGTGCTCTTGTGAGGAAATGTATTTGGTTCATGGAGCCTCTATTAAAGAAGAAGTCAGGCCGGACAGACCATGCTTATAAAACCAGCCCTGTAGTGCCAGGACAGGCTCCAAAGGCACAGAGAAACCCTGTCTCGAAAAACCAAAAAAAAAAAAAAAAAAAAAAAAAAAAAAACCA
>NW_004949208.1:1001540-1003152 GCF_000317375.1 Microtus ochrogaster | reverse complement strand
TTCACTTGCTTGTCTTCTCCACAAGAGAACAAGTAGGGGCTCCTCGTGCTCACAATCACACCACGCACCGTGCTGATATGCCCAGTCAAGGACAGCTTCAATTTGCCACTAGCCAAGTCCCAAATCTTGATAGTTCTGTCGGCAGAGCCGGTAACGAACCACTGATTGCCAGGTTCCACAGCAATGCACCGAACCCAGCCAAGATGCCCACTGATAACCCTATAGAGTTTCCACGGTGGGTGCCACTGGGGTTTAGGCATTGTACGGGTTTTTTTAGCCATTAATGCAGAGTTCTTGGTATTGCCGGCCTCCATGATCACAGAGTTTACTGCTGTGGGCTGGGAACGGTCAGAAGCTCCTGGGTGTCGGGACTCACTCCCAGCAGGTCCAGTACGATTTGCATCAGCTCTGGCCTGATTCGGCAGCGCCACAGCTAAGGACTGTGTGGCTGACTCACTGGGCATTCTCTGGACCTTGGTGTCGGCGGTCAGGGCAACACCAGGTCCTGGCGGGTATGGATGTGTACCTGTCACCAGATATTCAAGATCTTGTCCTTGATTGGCAGGATACTGTTTATGGGGATGTGACTCTGCCACGTTCTGAGGTTCCTTCTCCTTAAGGTTCTCTTTAGAAGTGGGCATATGCAAGACAGGACCATACTCATTACGAAGCTTGATTGCCATCTTCCGCTTGTGACTCTCTTCATCCAAAGGCACAAGTTTTCCATAGTCAGCTACAAACATGTCATGGGTCCTCTTCAGTGCCCTGAACACCAGTGTGTGTACAGAATGCTTCTGGACCTCCTCCACCATAGTCGCTGTGGCTCTGCCCGCTCCTCCAGCAGAAACTAACTCGACACAGAATTCACCGCCACTATCTACCTTAAAACTTTTTTAAAATGAAAATTTTTAGTCTGAGTATGGTGGTGATCCTGTCTCCAGGAATCCTCAGAATGAGACTGGCTGAGAGCTGTCTCCTCCTGTCTTATATCCCTCTCTAGGGCGGGGATTAAGGGCGTGTACCACTCCCGCCCAGTTTCTATGACAAACTAGTCTGGCTACTTGGATTAAAGGTGTGTGATGCCACTGTCTGGTCTGTGAGGCTGACCAGGGTGGTTCTTTTACTCTCTGATCTTCAGGCAAGCTTGATTTACTAAAATACAAATGAAATACCACTACACTAAGCAGTCTGACAGTGTGACTGCCTAGACCTAGTGCCCACCAGGGAACCACACGCTCCTCTGCGATCTCATCAATACTGCCTCAGACTAACATCTGAACCCATTCTACTCACCACAACGGGGAAATCATTGCTTTCCAAGTTCACCTGAACTTGGAGTCAAACGTGTATCTATAAATGTCAGAAATCAGAGGCAGAGTTCACAGGAAGCTGTTAGGTGAGAAGGAAATGTCCAGCAGATTGGGTCTCATGTGGGTGAAGACACGTAGAAAACACCCCAGGTAGACCAAGCCACTTTATTTTAAATTAGCTGAGGAGCAAGAATTGCTGAAGAGGGAGATGCCTCGGGAAAGAGGGCACATAGCAGAGGGGATGAGAAGACTGCCTCGGGTGGACGCTTCCTCTAGCTCATCCTTCTTACAAGTCCTTACAG
>NW_004949208.1:1000441-1001440 GCF_000317375.1 Microtus ochrogaster | reverse complement strand
GAAATCATTGCTTTCCAAGTTCACATGAACTTGAAGTCAAATGTGTATCTATAAATGTCAGAAAACAGAGGCAGAGTAGGGTGCCTCGTATGGACAGTTCGTCTAGCTCATCTTTATTACAGTCCTTACAGGTCACTCCACAAGACCTTGGGGCCCCCCTTACTATGTTCTTAAAACTTTGTGTTTTTTGGCTGTCAATCGTAAGTGGGGCCAGGCAGTGGTGGCGCATGCCTTTGAAACCAGCACTCTAGAGGGAGGCAGAGGCAGGAGGATCTCTGTGAGTTCAAGGCCAGCCTGGTCTACAAGAGCTAGTTCCAGGACAGGTTCCACTACATTCCCCATTACATCACTCATTGCAGTTGGGAACAGAAACAGGTCTTCAGTGAGAAGCACCTGTACATGGGCACATACGAACCTTCCCGTCCTTTCCAGAATGTCCAGGGCCTGGTTTTATGCACATCACAGTCTCGCTAATGGTTGGTTTGTCATTTTACTTCCTCTTAGAGCTTCAGAACACCCTTTCTAGACTGGAACCCAGCAGCTCTCAGTCCCATGCCCACAGCCTTGGACGAGAGGATCTGTTCCTTCAGGGCCCCAAGGTCTTGCGGAGTGACCTGTAAGGACTTGTAAGAAGGATGAGCTAGATGAAGTGTCCACCCGAGGCAGTCTTCTCATCCCCTCTGCTATGTGCCCTCTTCCCTGAGGGATCTCCCTACCAGCCATTCTGGCTCCTCAGCTAATTTAAAATAAAGTGGCTTGGCTCTCCCTGGTGTGTTTTCTAAGTGTCTTCACCCACATGAGACCAAATGTGCTGGATATTTCCTTCTCACCTAACTGCTTCCTGTGAACTCTGCCTCTGATTTCTGACATTTATAGATACACTTTTGAGTCCATGTTCAGGTGAACTTGGAAAGCAATGATTTCTCCTGTTACGATGAGTAAATGGGTTCAGATGTTGGTCTGAGGCAGTATTGATGAGATCGCAGAGGAGCGTGTGGT
>NW_004949208.1:998006-999651 GCF_000317375.1 Microtus ochrogaster | reverse complement strand
TTTCTTTTTTCTTAAATAAAATAAATATGTTTCCTATACATTCTTTTCTACTTTAAACCCATGACTTGTGTAATTAAACTTTTTTAAAGTTCCCATAGTGCTTTTGTGACGTTAGTGTAGGATAGAAATATTTTTGGAGTGGAACAGCAGAAAGTCTGCGAATCTGCAGGCTTGGCTTGCATATTGGTTTGCTGTTTATTCTCCATATGGCTCTGTGTTTTCTTGGCTTACACATGCCAAATAACTCTTATGTTAGCAACAGACTTAAGAAAAAGACTGAAATTTTTCATTTAGAAAAGTTTTAAGCCAGGGCTTGAGGGGTGAACATCTTTAATCCCAACATTTAGGAGGCCAAGACAGGCGTATCTCTGTGAGTTGGAGGGCATCCTGGTCTTCATGGACCAGGCCCTGACTCAAAATATAAAAAGCAAAACAAAATTATAGAGTGTAAGAAAATACAATACTCAGGAAAAGTATTTGTCAAATACCAAAGAAACCTGAGACATGAGAATCTCATCATAAATAATAATTTTATTTTAAAATTTAATTTATTCGTTTTGAGACAGTATTATTTGCATTGCACTATACTGAACTTTTAAAAATTTGTAGGTCAGTGGCTTCTGCCCGTGCTGCTGTCGTAGACGTGGGCGGCTGTTAGTGCGGCGGCTGTTGGTTCGCGGCAGCAGCGGGCGAGGCGAAGGGGAGAAGTGGCAGCGGTGCGCGGCAGCAAAGGTGGTGCCCGGGGCCCGCGGCGGCAGCGGCACCGAAGGGGGCGAAGATGGCGGACGTGCTCAGCGTCCTGCGACAGTACAACATCCAGAAGAAGGAGATCTTGGTCAAGGGAGACGAAGTCATCTTCGGGGAGTTCTTCTCCTGGCCCAAGAATGTGAAGACCAACTATGTCGTTTGGGGCACTGGAAAGGAAGGCCAACCCAGAGAATACTACACATTGGATTCTATCTTATTTCTACTTAATAATGTACACCTTTCTCATCCTGTTTATGTACGACATGCAGCTACTGAAAACATTCCTGTGGTTAGAAGACCTGACCGAAAAGATCTACTTGGATACCTCAATGGGGAAGCATCAACATCAGCCAGCATCGATAGGAGTGCACCCTTGGAAACAGGTCTTCAGCGGTGCACTCAAGTCAAAAGAGCTGCAGATGAAGTTTTAGCAGAAGCAAAGAAACCACGAATTGAGGATGAAGAGTGTGTGCGTCTTGATAAAGAGAGATTGGCAGCTCGTTTGGAAGGCCATAAAGAAGGGATTGTACAGACTGAACAGATTAGGTCTTTGTCTGAAGCCATGTCAGTGGAAAAAATTGCTGCAATCAAAGCCAAAATTATGGCTAAGAAAAGATCTGCTATCAAGACTGATCTAGATGTTGATATAACTGCCCTTAAACAGAGGAGTTTTGTGGCTGCTGAGGTAGATGTCACCAGAGATATTGTCAGCAGAGAGAGAGTGTGGAGAACGAGAACAACTATCTTACAAAGCACAGGAAAAACTTTCTCCAAGAACATTTTTGCAGCTCTTCAATCTGTAAAAGCCAGAGAAGAAGGGCGTGCCCCTGAACAGCGGCCTGCTCCAAATACAGCCCCTGTGGATCCTACTTTGCGTACAAAGCAGCCTATCCCAGCG
>NW_004949208.1:986410-987326 GCF_000317375.1 Microtus ochrogaster | reverse complement strand
TCAATGGTAAGAGCTCTTCCAGAGGTCCTGAGTTCAAATCCCAGCAACCATATGGTGGCTCGTAACAATATGGTGACTCACAACCATCTGTAGTGAGATCTGGTGCCCTCTTCTGGCCTGCATGTCTATCTGCAGGCAGAACACTGCATACATAATATCCTAAAAATAAAAGTAAAAAAGAGATGGCCAGGCCTATCAATTCTTTACTCCCAGAACTCTGAGATGAGTGCAAGATTAAAGCCAACCTAGGCTGCAAGGCAAGACTGCATTTGTGTGTAGGCCAGAAGAATGTCAGAGTCTTCTTGAGGCTAGAATTTTGAGGCAGTTGGGAGCCATGTGCTGTGTGTTGAGACAGTCCCCATGAACTTGATACTTATTTGAGGTTTGCTAACCAGCAATCTACCTGTCTCCCCTTCATTTAGGCAACAAACACAGCGTTGGTCCTGGCATTTTTGTGGTTGTTTTATGTGCTTGCACTGTGTTCTGCTCACAGTGTGTTCTACACTTGGTCACAAATGTGTAGAACCCTTTAGCCACCAAGGTTACTGAATAAGAGCCAAATAGTAAGATCATCAAATCAGCTGTTCAGGAGTTCTCTCCGCTCAGCCGATGCTTTTACCTTCACTTCTCTGGTGCTGGGATTACAGGTGTATCCCACACCGTTTATGTGGCAGCAGGCTTAGAACAGAGAGGCTTTTTACACACCATGCAAACTGTTCAGTTCAGTCAACTCTACAGTAAACCATTGTCACCTGGGAGAGGAAACCCAAACTGAGGATTTTGTGGAATTTAAGGTGGGGAGGATCATTGACTTAGAGGGGCCCAGTCCACTGTACTCAGTACCATTCCTAGGCAGCAGTTGGTCCTGGGCTGTTTTAAATTCACTTACCCCAAGTTGCTTTCAATCACAAGGTAA
>NW_004949208.1:982068-985482 GCF_000317375.1 Microtus ochrogaster | reverse complement strand
AAAAAAAAGAGAGGAAAAAATCCCAGTAAATAGCAACCTTTGGCTTCCATATTCTCACACACATGTATGTTCACCTACACATAAAAAAATAAAATAAATTTCTCTTAAATGAAGCTCACCAAGTCCTCACATTTTCAAGTTTAATAGATACTACAAAAAGAACAGGCTGATTTCTCCAACAGGTTTATCATATAGTCTACCCACAACACAGCTCAGGCCATTCCCCACAGTGGAAGAAAGGCCAACTCCCAACCCCCAGCTCTGTAGGAAAGGCATGTCTTGGATGACACCAAGTTTTGTTTTTAAGCATGAATAGAGTACAAGAGATTTTCTTCTGGCTGCCCAATGGAGCCTGGCAGAAAAATGGTCCAGTGCTCACTTCTGCTTAGAGAAATATTCTTTGCTCTTTTGGACATCAGGCTTGATGGTATCGCTGCCAGGTTTCCAGCCGGCTGGGCACACTGCAAGAGAAAGGTATGATTAATTATTAACCTGCTCAGTAGTATACATCTCCTATCTCTTTCTCCTTGAACCAAGGGCTGTCATATTGGTGGTACACACTGGCAGATACGCTGAAGAAAAGGAGGCAGGAGGATTATAAATTCAAGGCCAGAGTAGACTACAAATTTTCGTGGCACATTTCTTTATTCCAACATTGAAAAAGCAGAGGCAGCAGATCTCTGGAACTTAAGGACCACCTGGTCTACATAGTACATTCCAGACAAGGTAGCCCCCTAGTTGGCATGGGCACAGGAGTTGCCCCCATCCCTCACCAGCTGCCTCATGGTTCTCCACAGTACATGGCTTCTGGCAGGGGTGCAGATGGGAAAAAGACACTTTTCCTTCCATGGGGGAAGGTGGTGGGGCAGGCCACTAGGAGTTTGAGCATGCTCCAATGAGTATATGGACAACACAAAATAAACTTGACTGTTTTTTTTTTCTTTTTTTTTGGGGGGGGAGGGGGGTTGGACTGGGGTCCATGATGTGTTATTTCCAAATAATCAAAAAACCAAACCAAATACAAAGCTAAGAATGACACATGCAGGGGGC
The DNA here is from genome assembly GCF_000317375.1 of Microtus ochrogaster. NCBI lineage: Eukaryota > Metazoa > Chordata > Mammalia > Rodentia > Cricetidae > Microtus > Microtus ochrogaster. Next base: position 984,432 of record NW_004949208.1, on the reverse strand, counting down.
TAGAAAGATGGCTCAGAGGTTAAAAGCACTGATTGCTCTTCCAGAGGTCCTGAGTTCAATTCCCAGCAATCACATGGTGGCTCATAACCATCTGTAATGAGATCTGGTGCCCTCTTTTGGCCTGCGGGCATACATGGAGGCTGAACACTATGTACATAATAAATAAATCTTTAAAAAAAAAAAAAGAAAAATATATTTCTTTAAGAAAAGAATGACTCATGCCTATTAATGCCAGCACTCAAGTAACTGCCACAGTGGAGGCCAGTCTAGGCCAAATTCCAGGCTAGCCTTGATGAGAGTGAAACTGTCTCAAAATACATTAGAAGCTGGCTGGTGATGGCACATTAATTCCAGAGGCAAGCATATCTCAGGCAAGCCTGGTCTACAAAGTGAGTTCTAGGAAAGCCAGCACTGTTACACAGAGAATACCTGCCTCAAAAAACAACAAAAACAAAAAAAGCAAACTTAAAATAGCTTGACACCCTCTAGATGCTCATACTGAAGCAGAATAAATTCCATTTTATTTATTCTTTATTTATTTATGTTTTTCGAGACAGGGTTTCTCTGTAGTTTTGAGTCTATCCTGTAACTAGCTCTTGTAGACCAGGCTGGCCTTGAACTCACAGAGATCCCCTGCCTCTACCTCCCGAGTGCTGGAATTAAAGGAGTATGCCACCACCACCAGGCTGAACTCCATTTTAGAGGGGATCCAACTTTGGGGGGGGGGGATTAAATACAGCCCAGCAAAGTCATAAACGTTCCCAAGAAACTGTGCCAGCCCTGGTCAAAGTACGTGACCCCACCAGGGTGTCCAAACAATATCTGTTTACATCTGTTTTCTTCAAATGTCTGATTAACTGCTGTTTTGAAATTCCCCTATACCCCAACCTACAATTCAAAAATTGATACTTTTATCCATAAAGGCTTGATGCTTTCTCCTTTAAAATCTCCTTACCCTGAAGACTTAGGCCCATTCTCCCAAACCAGCTCTGTTGGAGGGAAGGATTATGGTCTGAGTTAGCTAACTTGTAATCAAACCCCAGTGTGTTTCCATTGGATACTGGCTCTGTGGTGGTCTTGTGGTGGTCCTGTGACAGAGCATTACCCACTCACATACACACAATTTTAATAAACAATACATCTTTTTTTAAAAAGTCTGGAAAAAACCCTGTCTCAAAAAACAAACAAAAATGTCCCTTGCTGACACAGGAAGGGAATTCACTAGGTAGACCAGGCTGGTACCAAACTTACAGAGATCCACTGGTCTCCTGAGTGCAGGTATTAACAGCGAGATCAGCCGGGCAGTGTTGTGCACGCCTTTAATCCCAGCACTCGGGAGGCAGAGGCAGGTGGATCTCTGAGTTCGAGACCAGCCTGGTCTATAAGAGCTAGTTCCAGGACAGGCTCCAAAGCTACAGAGAAACCCTGTCTCAAAAAACCTAAAAAACAGTGAGATTCTCCTCAAATCTGCATCAGTCATTGATTCCAAATTAGCAGATCAGAGGTGGAGAATATGAAAACTGAACAAAAAGCCTTTGTTTTTTCTCCAGGCTTGTCTATTACCCTACCCCCCAGACCACTCTAATCCAGATTTTCATTTCTTGCAAAGACACAATTGCCCTTTTACCCAATAGCCTTTGCACCCGACCATACTGCTATCTCATTAGCGGGCAGATAACTTACCTTCACCATGTTTGTCAGTGAACTGGAAGGCCTGAACTAGTCTCAGAGTCTCGTCCACAGAGCGGCCAACAGGAAGATCATTTACAGTGATCTGTCGAAGGATACCTTTATCATCAATAATAAAGAGGCCCCTGGGTAGAAGAGAGTGAAGGATTGAGAAAGAGGCATTACAAGTCAAATTTTTGCATTGTTATAAGTCCTAAGAAAATAGGCTGGTCTACAAAGTTACACCAGCCTACTATTAGTGAGACCACACTGAACAATGCAATGAGATAGATACAGCTCAGTCAGCAGTGAATACAGGAAACCCTGGGTTTGATCCCAGGACCACATAAACCAGAAAGAGTAGTGCACAAAAGGAAAGTGGAGACAGCAGATCAGAATTCAAAATCATCCTCAGACAACATGTCCAAAATAAAACATGGAGGCTAGACATAGCAGTATAAGCAGTACATACCTATAAATTCTAGTACCCAGGAGGCTGAAAAGAGGATCACTAGAACGAGGCCAACCTGAATGACACAGCAAACTCAGGCTAACTTGAGATATAGTATAACCAAGTCTCTCAAAAGTAAAAACAAAGAGGCCGGAGAAAGAAGACTCAGTAAAGTGAGGCTCTTCAAAGTACGAGCACCTGAATTTGAGCCCCAGAACCCATTAAAAAATAAATTACCAAAAAAA
>NW_004949208.1:980222-981463 GCF_000317375.1 Microtus ochrogaster | reverse complement strand
AATTAAGAGCACTGGCTGCCCTCTCCAGTGGACCTGGGTTTGATTCTCAGCCCTGAAATGGTGCCTCATAATCAGTTGGGGTTTTGTTGTTGTTTTGTCTTAGTTTTTGAGACAGGGTTTCTCTGTAGCTTTGAAGCTCCTCATGGAACTCACTTTATATATCAAGCTGGCCTCAAACTCATGGAGAAGCACCTGCTTCTGCCTGAGTGATGGGATTAAAGGTGTGTGCCGTCGGCCAGCGAAATTGCAACCATTATAAACTCTAGTTCCAGATGATCCAGCGGACACAGGTGGCACACACAGACACAAATATGCACACATTATTTCCTTTTGGGGGAGGGTGTTGTTATGGGGGAGGGTTCAAGATAGAATTTCTCTGTATAGCCCTGACTGACCTGCACTCACTTTGGAGAGCAGGTTGGCCTCAAACTCAGAGATCTGCCTGCCTCTGCTTCCCAAAGTCTGGGGACTGGAGATATGGCTCAGTGGCCAAACAAGTTTGATTCCAGCATCCATGTCAGGTTGTTTACAACTAACTGCCTATAACTCCAGCTCCAGGGGAGCTGACACACTCTCCTGTCCTCCTTAGGGTATCCACACGTGTGGTATACACTTACACACACAAAAATTTTTTTTAAAAAAAATGGAAGTATAACTACTTACAAGATTTTTGTAAATATTAAACAAGATAATGTATAAAAGTTAACATAGTATCTGGCACAAAGAATTGAATAGCTCTTAGGTATATGACAGAGAAACCCTGTCTCAAAAAACCAAAAAGAAAAAAAAATAAAGTACATACCTGAAAGAGATACCTTCATCAGCCTTTAAGACTCCATAATCCTGAGCAATACTGTGCTTGGGATCTGATACCAAAGGAATGTTCATAGGTCCCAATCCTCCTTGTTTCTTGGGTGTATTAACCCTATAGCAAGAGACATTCTTAGAATCCATTCATTCAAACCTTGTGAAAGCAAGAATATTAACTGGACCTATCCCTCCCCTTTCAGATACCTTTCCCCCAAAACTTTTCCAACAGTAAAATGAATGGCTTGACAACACTTAAGAGTGTATATCAGACAACAGCAACTCAAGCTGCTTTGCCTCTGCTGCTAGACAGTAGAAAGGAGTTGGAGCCCAGAAGCCGACACTTAACTCTACTGCCAAACCTCTAAATTTGTTCAAGAAATCCACAACAAAGCCGGGCGATGGTGGCGCACGCCTTTAATCCCAGCACTCGG
>NW_004949208.1:972018-979452 GCF_000317375.1 Microtus ochrogaster | reverse complement strand
AATGTGTGTGTGTGTGTGTTTTGGGGTACGTGGTTGTTTTTGACTTACTATGTATCCTGGAGCTGACCTGACACTAAACAAAAACAAAAAAACAAAAAAAAAAAACCCACCATCTCAAAAAGCAAAATCAAAACAACAACAAAAGTTGGGGGTGAAAATTGAAGGACAGGAGAATTAGGAGTTTGTGGTTATCTAGCAGTTAAGAGCTGGCTGCTCTTCAAGAGATCCCAGACTTAACTCCCACCACACAAATGCCTGTAATATCATTACAAGGGGATCCAAGACACTCATCTGGCCTCTTCTAGCACCAGACATACATGTATGATATAAACATATATGCAGATAAAATACCCACACACATAATTAAATTTAATAAAAAAAATAGATAAGGAAAGGCAAGCCAATAACACAGACACAAAGTAAAGTCAGAGCCTTTATGCAATAATGGAAGGATAGGGGCTGAAGAGATGGCTCAGCGGTTAGGAGCATTGCCTGCTCTTCCAAAGGTCCTGAGTTCAATTCCCCACAACCACATGGTGGCTCACAACCATCTGTAATGAGGTCTGGTGCCCTGCAGGCATACATGTAGAAAGAATATTGTATACATAATAAATAAATAAATATTTTTAAAAAAATAAAATAATGGAAGGATAATTAAGCAATACTATGGGTAATTTTCTCCCTTTCCATCCTGTTATGAACAAGGTTTCTTGTTTCTGCTGTGGTACTATAGACTAGTTAGCTCCATCTATCTTGAATAGGACTAGTGGGATTATAGAATCCAATCAATGAATCCTTTTTTTTTTAATTGGTTTTTGGAGACAGGGTTTCTCTGTGTAACAGCCCTGGCTGTCCTGGAACTAGCTCTGCAGACCAGGCTGACCTTGAACACACAGAGATCTGCTGCCTCTGCCTTTAGAGGTGCACCACCACTCAGCAAACCCCATTTTTTATGTAGGCTCCATGGATTAAAATAAATTTGAGTCCTCAGGTTTGTACAGCAAGCACTTTTACCTGGTGAATATGTTCCCAGCCTTCATGGGTAATGTTTAAGTAATTTTATGGATTAAAACAAATGTGTTCCTAACAAGCCCAAGAGGACATGACTAGAAAAATTTTACAACCAAAAGTACCCACAGTACTGGTAGCTAACAGGATTTCTAGCTCCAATTCTACTTTAGTAACTCAGATTCTCACTAAAGTAAATCTTCTAATGGGCCAGAAGCCTCTCATCATTCCTAATGGCTGAAGAACTGGAACATTTCCACATATCCTCGTTATTTTCTTATAGCAACTATGTCTGAAAGTCAAAACAAGCAGTCCCTGACTCATCTAAGCAATCTCTCTGTGGCTTTGCTTAACAAGCACTTTGAAGCCTCAGTAGACCAAGCCCTACAGGGCAGAGAGCAACTACTCCCTAGACCATGTGCCAGGGTCACCTCCCTAGAGGTGCGTTTTAGACTGTTTGCTGTAAATCTTTTTCATAGGGCCTACAGTAACTATTCACATATCAACAACAAAGAAAGATAGCAGTAGATTTAACTGGATATTTTACCCAAAAGCTATCTCCAGAAACTCATAGACCACTAAGAAGGTACATTTAACACCAGTTTGAAGCTTACACCTAAGGAATCAAATGGTCCCAAAAGACCTAGCTACTGAGATTGCAAGCAGGAGAGGAAGAATGGGGACTAAAAAGCTCAGCAGTTTTCGGTATTCATGCTGTTCTTGCAAATGACTCTGGTTGGGACCCAAGCAGCGCCACGGCAACTCACAACCATCTGTAACTACAGTTCTAGGAGTTCCAAAACCTATGCACACAAGCAGAGTACATAAATACATACAGGCAAAACATTCATACACATAAAAATATATATACCTTTAAAAAATAATTAAGGTGGTCAATTTATGCTTTATTTTTTTAATTTTTTGAGACGGGGTCTCACTATGCATCTTTGGCTGGCCTGAAATCCAGAGATCCACTTGATGCACCACTACACCCAGCTAGGAGGTCAATTTTTTGAAAAGGGAGAGAAGGTAGAACATTAGCAGAACCTGCTGTATGAAAGTATGAAAGTTTGGCAAAGAACCTGCTGTATGCTGTATGAAAGTATGGCAAAACAAAATTAATTGCAGCTATCAACTTTTTTCTGTGAGCAGAAGCAAAGCCACAGCTCCAAAGACTTGAATTTAAGACTAAATATACTCAAGTTTTCTTAAAACAAGAGATGAGTGGGACTATAATGTGAGTTCAAGGCTAGCCTGTTCATAAGAGCTAGTTCCAGGACAGGTTCCAAAGCCACAGAGAAACAGAAGGGGGGAGGGGCACTACTTAGCTGTTATCACATGACTGTTCTTCCAGAGGTTCTAGTACAGATGTGGGGGCTCACAAACATCCAGCCCCAGGGGATCCAACACCTTCCTATTTGTAAGCACATGGTGCATAGAAAACCTATTCACCCATACACATAAAAATAAAACATATCCTAAAAGTTTTCCAATTTAAAAGAAGAGGAAGGGGAGAAGGCCAAAGCCAAGCATTGATGCCAGACACTTTTAATGGACACAGAGGCTGGCAGATCTCTAGAATGTTGATACCACCCTGGTCTACATATCAAGGTCCAGGCCAGCCAGGGGACCCTGTCTCAAACAAGCAAACAAAAAGAATCAAAGGCGGGCACCATAGAAGACGGGCACGGTGGTGCTTGCCTTCTATCCTAGTAGAAAGGAGACAGAAACAGGAGGATCCCTGTGAGTTCAAGGCCAGCCTGATCTATGTAGTGAGTTCCAGGACAGAGAGCTACATATAGATTCTATCTCAAGAAAAAAAAAATCTTTCCAATAATAGAAGCACCACTTAAAAGATAATCAAGCAAATATTAAGAGGCTTACGCCTAGGAGAACTACCTAGTAAATCACTGTCCCAGCCATGACTTCACTTCAGCATGGAGACACGTGAAGCGGCCTCTTACCCAAAGTAATCAATTCTTACCTTTGTAATCACTTAGGCTGATATCTTTGAATTGGCCATCTGGCATAACAGCTGTGGCTTTGAAGTTGGGGGCAGGATGCCCAATTTTTGCATTTCCTGAAGACATCTTGCTATCAGCTGAAAAAGGCAACAACAAAAAAATTGAATTAAGTTTGGTTTTTCTAAATAACCAACAGCTTTCATCACCTAGGCACTTAACTGTAGTTCAACCAAGGGACTGTCCCATGGCCTTGAATATATTGTTTTATGTTAGTCACACCCAAAAGCTCCAACTGCAGGGTCAAACAAGACTGAATGTTAGCCTTTGTTTTCCATTACAAAAAGCTCCACAGTGTCTAAATAAGTCAGTTCTAACACCCTTTCTGAACCAGTTTTGCATATGCATTAGGAAGAAGCAAGAAAGAATGGGAACAGACACAAGAATCCAAGCAACACAATGCCAGGACATTGGTATTTATTTCAAAACATTAGGTGTTGTGTTTATTAAGCAGTTCTTTCTGCAGAACTTATTTGAGGCCAACCTAGGTTAATTGAGACCTTATCTTAAGTTTTTTTTTAGGTTTCTACCAAGGACAGTGGGAATAATTCCAGCACTCTGGATGCTGAGGCAGGAGGATACTGAGAAAAGGCTGATAAAAACTTGCCTCAAAAAGTTTCTAGATCAGTGAGGCCATGTTAAGGCACTTGCTACCTCATGACCTTAGTTTAATACCCTCAATCTGCATAAAATGGAACAAGAACTCACTTCTACAGGTTGTCTTAACACCAGAGCCCACACACATACATGTTTCGGGATAGTAAGTGTAATCCCCAACACTTGGGTAGTAAAGCCTGCAGGATCAGAGAGTTCAAGGCTAGCCACATTAGAGGGCAGACCTATAAAGAAAACCCTATCTTTAAAACAAAAAATCCAAGTATTGTTAGAAAATTATTTCTGCTATGTACCCAGATCGATACCAAGATAGATTCTTAAGATTTACACCGTTAGGCGATTTGGAGAGATGGCTCAACGGTTAAGAGCCTGCACTGCTCTTTACAGAGAACCCTGATTCGGTTTCCAGCACCCACGTCGGGTGGTGGACAGCCACCTGTAACTAGCTACAGAGGGTCTCACACATCTACCCTCGAGCACCTGCGCTCACACGCACGTACCCAAAGACGGCCACACATAATGAAAACAGCAATCTAAAACAAAACTTAAAACACTCAAGTTTGAATGCTGCAAGTTCCAAACTTCTCGGTTCATAACTCCAATAACCAAAATAAAGGCTAGGTGCGTTGTCCAACGCAAACTTTTAAACAAAACTTTTTTTCTTATCAAAGTTCTTTTCAAGGGCATGCAGCAACTAGTGCGCTACATCATCTTATCAAACTTGCTTTGCAAGATGGCCTGGCACTCCAAAGACCAACCAATCCCAGAAAATTGAATTCTGGCCGCTGCGAAGCCTCTGTAGAGGAATCGGCCCAGAACGCCCAAGACGGTCACGCCCCAACCTCACCTGAGGTTCCTGCCACTCACGCCATCTCACCCTCCCCTGAACTTCAGGAAACAGCGCGGCACAAGCGGAGCGCGCGAAGGGGGCTTAGTCGAGAAGACTCCAGCACTACCCGTCCCACCGCGTCAATCTACGCTATCAGAAAGCCCGGAGAGGCGGAAAAATCAACGTTAGTCTCAGGTTCCAACAAGTCCGGGAACTAAGGGCCACGTGAAGAATGCGAGCAGCGTCCGAGCACTCGTGGCACCAGGCCTCACCAGGCTGCCTCAGCCCGTGACCGCCTCTGCAGAACCCGGACCGGCCTGGGGCAGAAAGAACCGGTGCTGTGAGGCGTGAGCCTCGTTTCGCGGCTGCGATACCCGTACACTCACCAGGGCCGAGTCACAGGTCTCAGAGAAAGAAACAGCTACGCAAAGGAAGGAAGACGACGCCCGAGACGCGCGCGGGGCGCAGCTTTTATAGCCCACAAAGTTATCGCGAGACTCGGAGCGGGCCGGGGGTGCGGGAGGAGGGGGATCTGGCTGAGCCCCGCCCCGCCCTGGCCGCCCTGGCGGAATGACTCAGCGCTTTCCCTGGAAGTTGGGGGGTCTCAATTCGAGCTTTTCGCTGCAGCTGTTTATAGAGGTGGGAAAGGACTTCCCTTTGAGGCATCGCTTTTTATCGAGGGTATCTGAGAAACCTCGCCGATCTTTATTCCCAGGGCCCCTATGTGTTGTGCATAAGGGTCTCCCAATCTGCTCACGGAAGCCCACGTCTAATTACACCGTATTCGGGGAACGGTGCACCACAGTAGTTCCCAATTGCTTCCCGACCTCGAAAACCCTGATCTAGGACTGGAGAAATGGCTCAGCAGTTAAGAGCACTGGCTGCTCTTCCAGAGGACCGGCGTTCAATTTCCCAGCACCCACATGGCAGCTCACAACTGTCAGTTAAGTCCAGTTCCAGTGGATCCAACACCTTCACACAAACATGCACGCAGGCAAAACACCAATACACATGAAATAAAAAGAAATAAATCATTTAAAAAAAAAAAAAAAACCTTGTCTGGTTCTCAGTGACCCACACCACCTAAGGAGGCAGACTACTCTATTGGTCTCTGATGACTTCGCTGCTGCTCTGTCTTGCATACCCTTTTTCCCACCCTCTTAAATCTTTCTAAATCTGATCTTGTCACTAATCTGATTTGTGGTTTTAAAAATTGGGGCTCTGTGGTCAATTTCCTGAGTTAAAAATCACTGTTCCAGTGATTGTTCCTCTGGGGAGCCAGAGGCAGGTGGATCTCTGAGATCAGTCTAGTCTACAGAGAGAATTCCAGGACAGCTAGAAACCCTATCTCAAAAAAAAAAAAGAAAAAAGAAAAAAAGAAAATTAAAAAGTCACTTCCTTGTATGTGATCTTTCATAGAAAATGTAATCCCATTAAGCCTTGTTTTTTCTTGCCTATAAAATGGAATAATTCTAATATATGTTTCGAGGGGGGCAGTTCAAGGCAGGGTTTCCCTCTGTAGCCCTGGCTGTCCTAGAACTTACATTGTAATCAAGGCTGGCCTCGAACTCCGAGATCTATTCACCTGCCTCTGCATCCTGAGTGCTGGGATTAAAAGTGTGTGCCACTATGTCCGGTTAATTCTAGTATCTTCGTGGAAATAATTAATGTTCATTAGAACAATACCTAAGTTTGCTATGGTGGTAGGTTTTAGTTTTTGAGACAAGTATCTCCTTTAGTAGTCCAGGCTGGACTCATAATCCTCCTGCCTCCACCTCCTGATTGCTAGCATCATTGGGAAACCTGGCTGGTATTACTTAGTTCTTACTATTACTAGTTTCTAGAGATGTTAACTGTTATTTCTACTGAACCTTCTCCATCTTCCTCGCTGAAAACCCAGAACCACCTGGTCTGTTTGTGCACACCAGGAAACTAATTCCCCTTCACAACAGATAAGCATTACTTCCTGTAAAGCTGCCCCTGACTCTAGCAATCCCTCTAAAAGTGTTACTAACTCTCATTTGCCCCTTGAACTGGCCATTGTACCTAAACAATAACCTGGACAGCCACGGAAGAAATACAGCCCTTCGGTTTAGTTTGCACATCTGCCTCCCCTGCTAGCCTGACTCTCTAGAGCAGTGGTTCTCAACCTTCCTAGCTGCCACAATTTCCTGCAGTTCCTCACGCTGTGCTGACCCCAGCCATAAAGCGATCTTCATTGTGACTTCACCTCTGTAAGTTTCCTACTGTTATGACTCATAATGTAAATATCTGTATTCTCTGACGGTCTTAGGGGACCCCTGTGAAAAGGGTCCTTTAACTCAACGGGTCTCGACCCACAGGTTGAGAACCCCTGTTCCAGAGGGTGGGATTTGTGTCTCTAAAATGGGATATAAAATGGGAACTCTGAGCTCTTAATAAATAGTATTGGGGTGTTGGGTCCCTCTTCTACTCTCTCTTTTTCTTTTTCTTTTTTTTTTTTTATTTGAGACAAGGTCTCTCAGTGTTGTCCTTGCTATCCTGGAACTTGCTTTGTAGACTATGCTGGCCTCAAATCCACAAAGATTCTCCTGCCCCTGCCCCACCCTGCCCCCACCGCTGGCATTAAAGGCATGCACCCCTATACCTGGCCTCTCTCTTGACTCTTATTACTAACATAATAGGGCAAGAAGTAAGGGAAATGCTATGACATGCTAGCTGAATATTTCCAATTTGGAGTATTTATCATCCCTTACAACAGCAGTGATTTTCTTTTTCCTTCTCAGCATGAGGTTGACCAGCTATTTCGCATTATCCATTTCCAGTTAGTGGAGGCGGTAACCCCCATTAGTTTCCAGGGCCCTGGGACCAGTGTAGAAATGGGGAAGTGCTGTGTCATGCTGCCTGAGCTTCTGGCTTAGACATTTTTGTTTTGACATTTTTCATTTGTCTTAACAATAGTTTTAGTTGCTTTTTAGTGTG
>NW_004949208.1:964561-971625 GCF_000317375.1 Microtus ochrogaster | reverse complement strand
TCTCTCCTGACCCTGGCTACCTTGTTTTCCCTTCTCACCCTGAAGAGGAGCAGTTGTCACTGCTCATTTCTCTCTTATAAGAGAGAGCAGAGTGAGTCAGCAGACTGTCTTTAGGCTTCAGTGTTCTCCCTCCGCCTTGTGGTTCCTAGGCATGGAAGTCAAGTCATCAGGCTTGACGTTGGTTCCTTTACCTGCTGAATATCTACTAGCCATTGCTTTTGAAACTGAGTCTCACTGTAGAGCCTAGACTGACTGGAACTCAGGCAGTTCCCCTGACTCAGCCTCCAAAGTGGTAAGATTACTGCTGAGTTATCATGACAGGCTTCACACTTCTTCTAGTTTAATGTTTTGATGCTACAGATCGGACCTTGGATCTTCCCTGAGCTAGGCAGAAGCTATAGAACAAGCTCCACCCACAGCCCATACTTCAGTTCCAGAGGCCTTGACAGTCTCTGGTCTGTCACACAAGGGCACTAGGCTTGTGTGTGCAAGGAAAACACTCATACACATAAAATAAGTTAAAAAAAATAAAAAAGAAAGAAAGAAAGAAAAATCACCATCTGGGTCAGCAAGAAAGCTCAGTGGATAAATGCACTTGCTGCCAAGCCTATAGCTGCAGTCTAAGTCCCAGAACCCAGGAGGTAGATGGATAGAACTCGCTCCCTTAAGCTATCCTCTGATCTCCACATGCATGCCATAACAGGCAGGCAGGCAAACACGACTGAGGCCCTGTCTCAAAATAAACATTTTTAAAAAAGAAGCTAAAATAAAATCCTAAATTAAAGAACATCTAGATAAGTAAAGATGTATCGTGTTCATGAATGGAAAGAATTAATGTGGGGGCTGGCAAGTTGACTCAGTAGTTAAGAGCACTTACTGTTCTTGCACAGGACCTGAGTTCTATTCCCAGCTCCAGGGCATGCAATGCCTCTGACCTCCACAGGTGCATATACACATGCACACATTGATACACATAATTAAAATTAATAATGACTAAAAAGTGTTTTTTCTTAGCCCAATTTAAGTAAATATGGCCTTTTTGCAATTGACTGTTTTTGTCTTGTTTTTTTTTTTGTTTGTTTGTTTGTTTTTTCTTTTTGGAAACAAGGTTTCTCTGTGTAGACCTGGATGCCCTGGAACTCGCTCTGTAGACCAGGCTAACCTCAAACTCAGATATCCTTCTGCCTCTGCCTTCTCAGTGTTGGGACTAAAGGTATGCAACACCACAGCTCGGCCAGCTTTTTTCGGAAAACTTTTTAAAAGATTTATTTAGTTTTATTTAACTGTATACGCGAGTATTGCTTACATGAATGTATGTGTGCCACGAAAATGCTAGGTGCTCGAGGAGGCCAGAAGTTTTGAGTCTACAGGAAGTGGAGTTATAGACAGTTAGTTGTGAGCCATCTTGTGGTTACTTGGAACTGAATTCGGGTCCTCTGGAAGAATGAGTGCCCTTAACTACTGAACCATCTTTCTAGCCCCTGAATATGGCTTCTTTAAAAACAAAACAAAACAAAACCACATGGTGGGTGTGGTGGCGCACGCCTTTAATCCCAGCACTTGGGAGTCAGAAGCAGGTGAATCTCTGTGAGTTGAGGCCAGCCTGGTCTACAAAGCTAGTCCCAGGACAGCCAAGGCTGTTACACAGAGAAAACCTATTTCAAAAAAACAAAATAAATAAAATAAAAAATAAAAAACAAATCCACAAAATTCAGGGTAGAAATGCAAGTGGAAACATACAAGTTGGGGCTGGAGAGATGGCTCAGAGGTTAAGAGCACTGACTGTTCTTCTAGAGGTCCTGAGTTCAATTCTCAGCAACCACATGGTGGCTCACAACCATCTGTAATGAGATCTGGTGCCCTCTTCTGGTGTGCAGACAGAACGCTGTATACATAATTAATAAATAAAAACTTAAAAAAAACTTTTTTTTTTTAAAAAAAAAGAAAGAAACATACAAGTTAAGCTTCCTGGAAGCAAGGCTCTATATGGAGATCATCCTGACTTCTGGAGTAGGGCTCCTTGGAATTGCGTGTGCCTGTCTTGACTACACCCTTGGATGGTGACTCAATTCTACCATTTTTTTCCTCCATAAAGAAGCATAGAATCTTTGATCATAGTGTTCTTTGTCAGTTGTTGCCTTGGGCCTAATTTGTTATGAGAGACAGTTATCTGACTCATGAAAAGTCATTGTTCCTTCTTCATAGTTAACTAAGTATAACAGGCAAGGCAGCTCCATTAATGTTCGACAAATCAGTATAAAGCAAAAGTCAAATCAACAATCATCTTTTATATTAAGCATTGCTAACCTAATGACAACCTACCCCAAACATATAAAATATTAAAATTAAGCTTATAGGCTATTAAAGTTAAATGCCTTATTTAATTGCAACAATACATACAAAAGAAAAGCATGGAAACCAGACCACATGATTTCCAAATCATGGAAACCAGATCTCTGTTATGAGGTCATCATGGTGATTCAGAATACGTTTATGTTAAAGCTGGGCATGCAGCACATCCAGGATCCCAGCACTCAGGGGCAGGGGTGAAACAGAGCAGGATGATTACTCCAAGTTTAAGACCAACTTGGCTTATGTAGCGAGCTCCAGGTTAGCCAAGACTACTATGAGGTCTCCTTTATATAGCTGAGGACCGAACCCCAGACCTTGTTCTTGCTAGGCAAGTGCTCTACCACTGAGTTAAATCTCCAATCAGGAATCTAATTTTAAAAATGATATTAAATTTCTTCTGTGATCTCAGGTTTCAAAACCATATCTTTATAAAAAAAAGATAGAAAAAAAGTTTTTTCTCTTATTTCTCAATCTAGGACACTTATGTCTAAATAACTCCTTATTATGGGGTTGGGGCCTATCCTGTGCATAATAAGACATTTAGTAACACTTGGCCTCTGCCCTCTAAATTCTCCTAGCATACCTGCTCGCCCCTTGCTGCTTGCACATAGCCCTGCGTACCTTGCCAGCTGTCCTGTAAGTGACAGAATTATCTTAGCGGAGAACCACTGAACTGGAGAAAGTGAAATAAGTGGCTGGTGACTCCTAGCCTGTCCTATCTCCAATTCATTTGACCTCATTGGAAGGCTTAGTTTTGTTATCAGGAAGCAGGGGGAAGATGTCCTTTTATGCACCTGTATTTCTAGCCTTTTGTCTTGGACAAAACTTCCTGGGAAAGGGGGCCTTTCTTGCCAAAACATTGCAATTAAGAGAGTGGTGATAGCCTGGTGGTGGTGCACACCTTTAGTTCCAGCACTCGGGAGGCAGAGGTAGGTGGATCTCTGTGAGTTTGAGGCCAGCCTGGTCTACAGAGTTTTCTCTCAAACAAACAAGCAAAACAAAGTCATAGCTGCTTTGCCATTTGACAGATGTGCCTGGAGGTGGAGGGAGGGGAGTCACAAAAGACTGAGAAAAGCCTCAGGTTGGGAAAGGAGGCTTTTTACCTCTGAGTAAGCAGCCCCAGTGATTCATTATTAGCCCCACCACACCTCTAACCACACGCAGGATCTCACCTCCCTTAAAGCACTTAGTCATGTTCACTTGGCAGACTGCAGGTGGTAGTTCTAGAGGCTTCTATACATCCTCTCCTTCCACTTTCCCCTAGGGATGGACAAGGCTGAGTAATGGACAATGATCTGAGACCTGCAAAACCAGAAAGGGTTTGTAGCAGAGTCAGCTCATATGGGTCACCAGCTGGGACGCCTGACAAGAGAGGACAGGAAAGGTCTGGTAATCTGCCCCTAAACCTCATCATCACCCAGGCATTGTGGTGCACATCTTTAATCCCAGCACTCAGGAGGCAGAGGATGGCCCATCTCTGTGAGTTCCAGGCCAGTCTGGCTGAAACAGCAAGTTCTAGGCCAGCCAAGGCTCATCATACATGGTTCATGGGCCAGGAAATGCTGGCCCTCTCTAGTTGTGAAGTAATAACAGTAGCAACAACAACACATACACACACACACACACACACACACACACACAAAACCACTTCATATCATTGAAGCTGAATTTAAACATACTATTACCCCATCTACAGACATGTGACATGGTTTTCAAATCCCTGCTGCCGCCTCTGACTTGGCTTTGGCATCAAGTTCAGCCTCCTTCCTAACACTATACACAAGACCCTTTACCTTCTGACCCCCCACGCTCCTCCCTCAAGCATACCTTATGCTACTCTCCGCTATAAAATGTTCTTGCAATTCTCTGCAACTGAGAAGTTTCCTAACATCTCCTCCTTTCCCAGTCATTTTTTATTTTTTGGGTGCCTTTTCCGCGTTCATTGTTCCTGTGTATATTTCCATCATGGACAGAGCACTTATCACATATTCCTATAACTGTTAATTATTTCCTTTTCTCTTTCCCCAGTGTATTGTTATCTGATTAAACCAAGGTCACCGGGGTTGTAAGTACAAGGAAAAGAAACTTGTTGGAGGCCAGAGAGATGGCTCAAGGGAAGACACCTGCAGCCAAGTCTGACAACCTGAGTTCAACCCTTGGAGCCTGTGTGACAGGAAAAGAGAACTGACTCCCAAAAGTTGTCCTTGGGCCTCCATGTGTGCACCATGCCCCCTGACACAAACACACACAAATAAATAAATGCAATAATAAAAAATTTAAACAGGAGCTGGAGAGATGGCTCAGTGGTTAAGAGTACTGGCTGCTCTTCCAGAGGCCCAGGGTTCAATTCCCAACACCCACATAGCAGTTCACAAGTGTCTGTAACTCCTGTTTCAATGGATCTGACACCCTCACACAGACATATATGTGGGCAAAATGCCAATGTACATAACATACAAATAAATAAATTATTAAAAGGCGGTGGTGGTGCACGCCCTTAATCTCAGCACTTGGGAGGCAGAGGCAAGTGGATCTCTGTGAGTTTGAGGTCAGCCTGTTCTACAAGAGCTAGTTCCAGGACAGCCTCCAAAGCTACAGAGAAACCCTGTCTTGAAAAAAGCAGAAAAATTAATTAATTAATTAATTAGAAGAAGAAGGAGGAGGAGGAGGAGGAGAAGGAGAAGAAGGAGAAGAAGGAGAAGAAGAAGCCAGGCGATGGTGTTGGTGCTCACCTTTAATTCCAGCACTCAGGAGGCAGAAGCAAGCAGATCTTTGTGAGTTCAAGGTCAGTCTAGTCTACAAAGTAAGTTCCAAGACAGGCTCCAAAGATACCCTGTTTCAAAAAATCAAAAACAAAAAAGGTAAGATAGGGCAACAACTGTACCTCTGCATCTCAACATCCAGCACATGGTCTATAAGCAACTAGTACTCAGTGAATGCGGAATACACAGATTCTTCAGGTGGAAGGAGATTGTGGCTGGGATGGTGGCGCACGCCTTTAAACCCAGCACTCAGGAAGCAGAAGCAGGTGGATCTCTATGAGTTCAAGGCTGGCCTAGTCTATATGGTGAGTTCTAGGCTTGCCAGAGTTACACAGTGAAACCGTTTCTCAAAAGAAAAAAAAAAATGAAATTGCTCTTGGGGTATATCAGAAGCAGGTTAAAACTGTAAAGAAAAGGGTACAGCTTTGGTGCACATACCTGCAAGAGTCTCCCCTTGATGGATCGCTTCACAGAAGATGGCAGTCCAGAGGTGGCATAGAGCATGACTCGGCATGCTGTCCTTGCTACTGTCCCTCTTATAAAGTCACCAAGACTCAGTACTCCACCCTAATGAACTTAAGCTTAATCATTTCTAAACACTTTACCTCTAAACAAGAGAGGTCAGACTGACTCATTAACATACACTTTAGGTTCGAGCAGGCTAACTGGATTTAAATCACAGCAGATAGCTAACTATGTATTTGGTAATCTAATTTCTAAGACTGATAGCATTCTATCCTCATGCCATTCAACTGTATTTCTTAGGAGAGCATACACTATTGCTACTGACGTACATTCCCTGGCCCCACTGTGGGGATTTTCAGTGAAGCATTTCTTTGATAAATAGGAGTTACAAACTAGATTTTCTTTGCCTCCCTTCTTTCCTTCCTTTAGACAGAGGCTTACTACAGAGCCAAGGCTGCAGTCAGACTCATGTTTGTTCTACCTGGGCCTGCCTAGGGCTGGGTTTCTGGTTGTGCCACCATAAGCCACCCCCACTGCTTGGATTTACTGTTTCATTCTCAAGAGGGTTTCTAGGCAGCACCTGACCAGGGAGTTCCAGTGTTCTAATTAGCTACTAATTGGCCATTCAAGTAATAATATCTGTCCAATACTTGGTCCCTAAAGATTAAGACTAATGAAGAAGCTATGTGAGTTTCTAAGATCTCACTGTAAGCCCAGGCTTATGTGAAATTTAATTAATGTTTATGAAATGCTCACTGCCTAAGTTCTTGGGTATCTGAAATTTTGTGAAGTGAATTCAAATATCTCTTCTGCAATTGGATAAGAATGCAGCAAAGCTAAGCAACTTGCTTGTCATTGGCCTTTAACTGAAAGACTAGCTTTGTGACTACAGTTTTTCTGCTAGATTTCCTTGGAAGGAAGGAAGGAAGCAAGCAAGCAAGCAAGCAAGCAAGCAAGCTTGGAAGAGCCTCAAAGCCCAGCTCCAGCAGTGCTCAGAGAAGTCACCTTCTCACCCTAGTGAGGTAGGTAGAAAACGTTATTAATATAACTGGGACTTTAACTTTCACCCACAGTCTGTCTAGATAAGGAAATGCAGGCTGCTGGGCTCAGTCCAGATTGAGACAGACCTGAAGAAGAAATCCCCACACCCACCCAGGCTAGGGCCAGCCTCCTCCCTCAGCTTGCACAACCTCTATCCAGGACCAGGAACTACCACGCCGGCCTTCTGAAGCCCTCGGACTTTGATCCTTGGGGCAGAATAAACTGAATGTAACTAATACCAAATCCACCTTTAGTTATCGTAACCAGACGCTTTCTTCCTCCCCCTCTTCACTTAACATATCATGGGTCCATAACAATGTTTACAGATTTACCTTTGTGTGACTGTATGGCTTTTATTTGTTTGTTTGTTTTTCGAGACAGGGTTTCTCTGTGTAGCTTTGGAGCCTGTCCTGGAACTTACTCTGTAGACCAGGCTGGCCTCGA
>NW_004949208.1:962637-963857 GCF_000317375.1 Microtus ochrogaster | reverse complement strand
CCTGCCTCTGCCTCCCGAGTGCTGGGATTAAAGGTGTGCGCCACCATGCCCAACTCCTAGCTTGTTTGGTTTATTTTATTTTATTTTATTTTTATTTGTATGTATGTGTGTGAATGCAGAAGTCAGAAAACAACTCTCATGGCTCAATTCTCTTTTTTTTTTTTTGGTTTTTTTCGAGACAGGGTTTCTCTGTGGCTTTGGAGCCTGTCCTGGAAATGGCTCAATTCTCTTCTGCCACCTTGTGGGATCCAGGGATCCAGCAAGGTCATCTGGTCTGTGTACAAGCACCCTTACCCGATAAGCCATCTCTTTGGCTCTTTCTCTCTCTGTCAACAGCTTTATTGAGGAGGGAGAGATGACTCAGTGGGTAAGAGCACCTACTGCTCTTTCAGAGGACTTAAATTTGGATCTCACATTGGGTGGCTCACAACCATTCATAATTCCACTCCGAAAGATCCGATTCCTTCTGGCCTCCAAGCCATACACATACACATGCACCTACTCACGTGCATACACGTAATTCAAAAATAAAAATAGTGACTGGAGAGAAGGCCCTGCAGTAAAGAGCCCTTGCTGCTCTTGCAGAGGACTCAGGTTTGGGTCTCAGCACCCACATAGTAGCTCACAAACTCCTGTTCCAAGGGATCGGACACCTCAGACACCCTTTTGTGGTCTCCTTGGATACTTGCACTCAAATGGTATACATACATACATACATACATGCATACACGTGAAATACTCAAACACGTAATTCTTTTCAGTTAAAAATCATCTTTTAGCCAGGTGGTGGCACACGCCTTTAATCCCAGGCTTTAGGAGGCAGAAACAGGCAGATCTCTGAGTTGAAGGCCAGTCTGGTCTACAAAATGAGTTCTAAGATATCCAGGGCTACACAGAAAAACCCTGTCTTGAAAAACAAAACAAAACAAAAGACTGAGTGTAGTGGCACATGCCTTTAGTTCATCACTCAGAAGGCAGAAGCAGGGTGTGTCTCTATGAACTGGAAGTCAGCCTGATCTACACAGTAAGCTCCAGACTAGCCAGAACTACATAGTGAGATCCTGTCTCAAAAAAGCCAAAGAAAGCCGGGCGGTGGTGGCGCATGCCTTTAATCCCAGCACTCGTGAGGCAGAGGCAGGCGGATCTCTGTGAGTTCGAGATCAGCCTGGTCTACAGAGCTAGTGCCAGGACAGGCTCCAAAGCCACAGAGAAACCCTGTC
>NW_004949208.1:957839-962537 GCF_000317375.1 Microtus ochrogaster | reverse complement strand
AAAAAAAAAAAAAGCCAAAGAACAAATTAAATTTTTTTTAAAAGAAGAGCCCTATTGAGCTATAATGGTTTGCATTAAACTGCCCATTTTCACTTCCCCTCCTCCCCTTATTTTGAAACAGCCTAACTTGCCTGTTTGTATATATGTGCACCACATGCATGCCTGGTGCTCTCAGAAGTCAGAAGAGGGCTTTGGATCCCTTGGGATTGGAATTACAGATGGTTGTGAGCCACCACATGAGTGTTGGGAATCACACTTGGAGCCACTGGAAAAGCTTAGAGCGTTTTTAGCCACTAAGCCAACTATTTGGGGGAGGGGGAGGTGTCTGGTCAAATTTTCTTTTGGGCCACCAGCTCACAAATAAGAACACAGAAATTTATTATTAATTATGAAAGCATGGCCTTAACTTAGGCTTTTCCCACTAGCTCTTTTTTTTAAAATATTTATCTTTGTGTTTTCTTTTAAAAGACTTATTTATTGTGTATACAATATTCTGCCTGCAAGCATGCCTTTAGGCCAGAAGAGGGCACCAGACCTCATTACAGGTGGTTGTGAGCCACCATGTGGCTGCTGGGAACTGAACTCAGGATCTTTAGAAGAGCAGACAGTGCTCTTAACCACTGAGACTTCTCTCTGGCCCCCACTAGCTCTTATAATTTAAATTAATCTGTTTTTATTTATCTACATGTAACTTTTTACTTTCTTTCATTCTGTATGTCTCCCTCCATGTCTCATTGGTGACGCTTCTGCAGCCCCTCTTCCCCTCTCTCCCCAGAAATCCTGCCTACCTATTGGCCATTCAACTTTTATCACACCAATTACAGCAACACATTTTCACACGGTGTACAGATATCCCACAACACGTGTGTGTTGGAGCACATAGGTAAGCTGCTATTGGGGTCAGAATGGAATGCTGGGAATCCTCCTTTATCACAGGGTCTCTTGATGAACTGGAAACTTACCTTTTCCTCTCAGCTGACAGGCCCGCAAACACTCACAATTCACCTCCCACCCCCAGTGCTGGACCTGTAGCCATGTACAGCCATGCCCAGGTTTATGTGAGCACTGGGGATTTGAACTCAGACTCACAGGTTTGCAGAGCAAGCAGTCTTGCCCACTGAGCCAGTTTCCCAACCTTTCCTTTATTTTCTACTGGATTTACTTTATTTTTTTCCCTCAGGTCCTTGAGTCTCAATCCCCTTATTAGTGAAAATCATGTGTGAGCTATGCTAGTCACCTATGTTCCCTTTTTTGAAAGATGAATTTGTATTTATATATTTTATTCATATGGGCGTCTGTTTTGCCTACATGCATGTCTCTACACCATGTACATGCATGCAATGCCCCTGAAGGCCAGAAGAGGGCATCAAATACTATAGGATGGAGTTACAGATGGCCTTTAGCCCCCGTATAGATTCTGAGGATTAAACTTGGATCCTCTGTCAACCGGATGAATAAATCATGCTGTTATGTACATGATCCTGATGATTGAACTCAGGGTCTTTTGTTTTGTTTTGTTCTTTGTTGTTTTTTGAGATGGGGTTTCTCTCTGTCACCCTGGCTATCCCGGAACTCGCTTTGTAGACCAGCCTGGCCTCCAACTCACAGATATCTGTCTTTCTCTGCTTCCTGAGTGCTGGGACTAAAGGCACAGGCCACCATGTCCAGCAAACTCAGGATCCTGTACATGCTAGGCAAGCATTCTACCACTAAGTTACAAAAAGCATTTCTTTTAAGAGAGATAGGATCTTGCTATGTATCCCAGGCCAGTCTTGAATTTACAATGCCGCAATGCCTGACTAACCCAATCACTTCTACCCACTTTTAACAGAGCACTGTTTGTGGGTGACATATGCAATAGAAGTCTGTAAAATCAGGAAATGAGTACTGCCCCATGACTTAGGCGGCTGCTTCCTTCTGTGGCTTTTCCCCTTGCCCCACAGTTCTGCCCAAAGCACTCCCTCTCCTTCCTTCCCACTGTCCAGCCACAGTCCAGCGGTTTTAGCTGGCTGCAGTCTCCTTCCCACTGCCTCACTCAAGCGTTGGTCTTTCTGACCGGTTCCTGCCCTAATAGAACTATATCTGCTCTGCCAGCAGCTATGGCGCTACGTAAAGGTGTGTGCATGTTTACATGTGTGGATGTGCCTGCGTGTGTGTGTGTGTGTGTGTGTGTAGAAGGAGGGAAAACGGACAACCTAGTTATAGAGTCCTGCATTTCTGAACCAGCCTGACTCGGTTAGGCTAAGACGCACTTTAAAGGGGGAAGAGGGTAGGACAGAGGAGGTGACAGTTCTGCCCCAGGCTGCTTTGAAGCAGTCTACTCCATATTAATAAATAATAACGAATAATAATGACTACCATTCAATTCCTACTAGTGAGTGCTCTTGATTGTTTCATTTGATCCCAAAATATTTTTTCAAACTTCGAGGATCTTGCCCTTCCATGATGACGGTGTAAGCTGCGTCTGATTAGTCCTCGTGACTCTGTTCCAGTCTAGTTAGGGAATCTGTGTTGGACCCACATGGGCTTCAACACTTTATCATTTATTTTCGGTTTTGGAGACAGGCTTTCGATATGTAGCCCAGGCTGGTTTTGAACTTGTGTTGATCCCTCTGCTTCTGCTTCATATAATATTTTTCTAAGTTTATTTATTTTATATGTAGGGGCGTGTAGCCTGAATGTTTGTCTGTGTTCCACATGTGTGTAGTACCCTCAGAAAAGAGCATTAGCGCCTCTGAAACTAGAGTTACAAATGATTGTCAGCTGTCGCGTGGGTGCTGGGAACCAAAGCTGGGGCCTCTGCAAGAGCAGCCAGTGCTCTTAGCCACCGACCCATCTCTCCAGCCTCTTCTTTTTTAATAACCCACTGAGCTCAATTTGTGCTCCATCCACTCAGATGTTTTAAAATGTGGAACTGCACCCTTAAAGAAAATTGATTCCCCTTCCCCCAAAGCCATCAACTGTCAACGGTTCCTCAGTTAGAGGTGAGTGCTTATGGGTCTCTTTTTCCTGCATGCTGGATATCAATTGCCTTGATTGTCTGCAGACAACCACAGCTGACGTGCATTCATGAGTTCAGTGGTCCCTTCCGGAAGATACTGCTCTATTCCAGTCCTCCCTGATTGTAGTTCTAAACCATCTTCCCACCTGTTGCTCCGGCTCCAGGGGATCTGACACCCTCTTCTGGTCTCCACGGGTACTGTATTCATTCACACATATCCACATGGAGGCACATATATGGGTAGACAAAAACCACTTTTTAGTCAGGCGGTGATTTCATACACCTTTAATCCAGCACTTGGGAGGCAGAGGCAGGTAGATCTCTGGGAGTTCGAGGCCAGTGGGCTCACAGAGCAACCTCCATAACAGCCAGGGCCACAGAGAGAAACCCTGTTTCAAAAAAGAACAAAGAAATGGGGCAGTGATGACCCACGCCTGCAATTCCAGCACTCGGGAGGTAGAGGCTGGTGGATCTCTGTGAATTAGAGGCCAGCCTGCTCCACAAAACAAATTTCAGGATAGCCAGGGCTGTTACATGGAGAAACACTGTCTCAAACAAAACAAGACAACAACAAAAAAAGAGTATCTGTCAGTGGTGGTGCTGCCAGACCTGGCGGTGTTAGGCGTCCTCTCGGTTCTTGTCTGACAGCTAGGCTAGCCAATCCGGTGAGCTCCAAATCTAGTGAGAGACTCTCAAAAGCGGTAAGGTGGAAATGCTGACTTTCCCCCCACCCCCAGGCATATATCGGCAAAGGATCACACACCTACACACCAAACAAACACGAAACTGCCTTCCATTTTCACTCCTGCCAGCAGAGGCTACAGGGGAAAGAGGTGGGGGAGAAAGAGCAGCCAGCCATGGCTGAGCAGAGCGCAGCCTTGCTTCTCTGTTGTGGGCTATTTCTTCACTGTGTGAAGAGATGATTAATGAACAGAACTTCTCTAGTCAGCGAGTCAGCCGCCTGACTTGTGACAGTCAGCATGTCTGGCAATCATCTCTTCTGGGTGGATTTGGAAATGAGACACTTCTTTTTTAACTTTTCAGTTTTTATTTATTATCATTGTGGCGGTGTATGTGTTTGGGAGATGCACTTTTTTTTTTTCTTTTCTAAACAAGGTTTCTCCGTGGAGCTTTGGAGCCTGTCCTGGAACTCACTCTATATACCACTGGCCTAGAACTGTCAGAGATCCACATGCCTCTGGGTGCTGGGACTAAAGGCTGTGCCACCACCGCCTGGCAGGTGATGCACTTTTGCTACAGGATGTACGTGGAGGTCAGAGGACACCTTTGTGCAGGTGGATCTCTCCTTCCACCTTCACATAAGCTCTAGGAAATCAAGCTCAGGTCTTCAGGCTCACACAGAAAGCACTGTTGCCCCACTCGGAGCCATCACCAGCCTCTCAGGCACTTAGAAACAATTTCATACATGCATCCATGATCATGTTCATTCTCATTCCCTCCCAACATCCCCAACATGTCTTCCTTCGACCATGTCCTCTCCTTTGTTGTGTGTGGAACCCACTAGTGCTGCCTGGCAGAATGTTGAGTGAGCTCCTTGGCTCTGTCTTGCCCTCAGGCACGTCTTGAACCACTGAGTGTGCTTAACGTCTGACGATTTCAACCTTGTACTCCTCCAGGAGCACCTGGGCTGACTTAGAACAAAGAAACCACTAATGGAGCCGGGCGGTGGTGGCGCA
>NW_004949208.1:956714-957514 GCF_000317375.1 Microtus ochrogaster | reverse complement strand
AATGCAGAATATAAAAGTACCCTTCGATCAGGGGATCAGGGGCTAGGAGGTCCTTGCAATCCAGAAAGCATCATGTCCTGGCAGCTCATTTCAGGTTTAAGTCTTAGATCCTGGCTTTCTTTCTGTCTCTGCGTTCGCCCTCCCCCCAATTCCTTCTTCCAGCCTCACCCTCTGATTGGGGGAGAATTGCTGTCTGTTTGTTGGGACTTCCAGGTCCAGGCCAGGATGAAACTCTACAAACACCCAAATCAACTACCCACCTCCCTCTGGGTGGCTGAGGCCTCTCTCAGTGGGTGGAACACCCGTTAGCCTCAACATGGTTTGTCTGAGACTGCCCAATCCCCAGAGCCTGTGCCAGGAGACCTTGGCTAATTCTCAGTTTGAAACTGCTACTTCATGCCACCAGCCCAGCCCTGTTTTAAGTGGCTTTTAAAAGCTGGACTTCCTTTCAGTAGGTTAATTCAATCTACAGACTTCTCTGGCCTGCAGGGATGTCTTTTAGCCATAGCCTTGCCTTCCTGTAATACAGCTATGAGCCAAGCCCCAAAAGATAAGGAGCTCTTGGAGGCTTGGTTAAATGACCAAAAATAACTCCCCATCACCCTCACTCCTTTATAGGCAGACTCTTGCTAAAGGCTGAGACTATCTGCCTATATATATACAATTCTCACCCTATCTTTTTCCTCATCAACAGTTAAATACAATCATGTGGGGCTAGAGAGATGGCTCAGAGGTTAAGAGCATTGCCTGCTCTTCCAAAGGTCCTGAGTTCAATTCCCAGCAACCACATGGTGGCTCAC
>NW_004949208.1:953426-954407 GCF_000317375.1 Microtus ochrogaster | reverse complement strand
TGCCCCAAATCATAAACTATATCATTCAAAATTACGATTTTTATTTATTTTGTGGCAGGGTCTCATGTAGCCCAGATTTGCCTATTACTTGTTATATAGCCAAGGCTGAGCTTGAGTTACTGACCTTGCCTCCTCCAACTTCCAGGTACTAGGATTAGAGACCTGATCCCCCACACTCCTCAGCAAACAGATTAGTTCTGGAAAATAATACTCATCTGACCTGACTAGGAAAATGCTTGGTGGGCTAAGGTTACAGTTTACATGGACACTTGAGTCTCAGAGTTGGGAAAAAGGCCTCTGGGTTACAGCAATGACTCAGCAGTTCACTAACTGGCAAGGTCACTACTGACTGTTGGACTTGAGACTTTTCAGAAGACAGATTCATCTGGAAAAAGAATGGAGAGTCCATTGGACCTTGCAGAAGATGGTGGAAGTACTACCCTGGGGTTTGGGGGGGAGTAAAGGTCTTTGTACTCACAGAGAAGCACTAAGAGAACCAGGAATGTTAATTAGGTAGGGTGTCTCCTCAGTGGAGGAGATGCAAATCAAATACTGGCATTCTATCCTGAAAGCCGACTTGGTTCTTGAACGACCTGGTGACCCTTTTACATTCTGAGGAGGCAGACCTCGCCCACCTCTTGCTGTGAAGCAGAAACTCCGCTGCTCGCTCGTCCCAGACTCTTCCCTCCCTAGACAGTTGTCCACTTTTAGGGGAGATGTCACAAGTACTTTATGGCCCTGTGATCTGTGCTATTGACCACACTAGATTCCAGGCCTTTAAGCGAGGACCCACCCTCATGGTGTAGCCACACCTACGCTTCATTGTGCACCAGGAGTGGACTGATGGTTGCCTGGAAACCTTTCCCCAAGTTGTATTGTGTTTAGATCTGCTGACAGGGAACCGCCTGGCAGTAGACTCCCTGCATCTGATCCAGGTTGATAAAGTCAGGCTGTGCTGGGTTTTCATTCTTTTTTTTTTTT
>NW_004949208.1:946887-952066 GCF_000317375.1 Microtus ochrogaster | reverse complement strand
CTCACAACCATCTGTAATGAGGTCTGGTGCCCTCTTCTGGCCTGCAGGCATACACACAGACAGAATATTGTATACATAATAAATATTTAAAAAAAATTCTATTTATGAATTATTTTTATTTATCTATATGTGTGTCACCTATATGCAGGTGTTCATGGAGGCCAGAAGAGTGTTAACCCCCTTAGAGCTGGAGTCACAGACTGTTATGAATCTTCTGACATGAGTGCTGGGAACTGAACTTGGGTTTTCTGAAAAAGCAGCAAGAGTTCTACACCCTCCCCGCACCCTTGGCCATCTCTCCAGTTCCAAGTATTTCCATTTAGATAGGGAATCATGAGTCTCAGGCTGGCCTCAAACTCACTGTGTAGGAGGCAAGAAACTTTGAACCTTCGGATTCTGCTCACCTCCATCCCCCCAGTGTAGGAGAGGGTGGCTTCTTTGCATTCCTAATTGGTTTTTGTTTTTTTTTTTTTTGGCTGTTTTAAACAAGCGTCTTACGTTATCCCAGGTTGGCCTCAAATTAATTAGGTAGGTAGGAGAGGATGGCCTTGAAGTCTTAATCTTCCTGCCCTCGCATCCCGAGAGACCAGATGGAAATACGTGCCACCATGCAGAGCTGACGTTTGAACCCAGGGACTCTACCAACTGAACTACATTCTCAGCAACTTAAACTTCTGATCCTCCTTGCCTCCACCTCCCAAGTGCTGGGATCAACAACCAGTTTTATGCAGTGCTGGGATTCAGCAGAGTGCCAGTGCAAGATATTGACTGGGAGATCAATAACTTTCTAGAATGGCGTCTGGAGAGGCCAGATTGTCAGTGTTCTGGTCAAATTTAGTGTTAGGGCAGCTCTGAGAAGCCGGCCATCCCTTGGAAGGATGGGAAGACCGCAGAATCCACCAGGTACCACAGAGGCGCTTATTTCCAGTAAGTACAGGAATCCAGGCCTAGAGAGGCGCCTACGCAGTGCGTTGTGGGACGGTTGGAGGCGTGGCCAGCGCCCAGGACCGTCCACGTCGCCAGTGCGCAGTCACAGTTTGAGGACCCCGGCCCGTCAAGCAGCTCGCTTTCGAGTGAGCTCTTCCTGGGGAGGGATGTGTAAAGTCCCTGGTTTGGCTTCTACCGCCTCTTCTTCGCAGGACAGCGGGGGTCTCCGTCCTGCGCGTGATTCTGGAAACCGGGGCCTTGCTCCTCCTTGGGGTGGGGCTTCCTCTTCACTTCCAGACTTAAGCCGAAGCCTGCCGGCCTACTACTTGAGTGCTGAGCTCAATTCTAGCCACATTGTCTTCTCCGCAGCCTGCGCTCACTGCCAAGGTGAGTTCTACCTACTGCTGGCCCCTTCCGCCCCTTCCTCCCCCAAGCGCCCTTCCCCCAAGGAAGAAGCTGGGCCTTTCAGTGCCGCGGCGTCCGCCCCGGGATTGAGCGGAGAGCGTCGGCGTTGAGACAATGAGGTTTCGTTTCGGATTTGAGCTCTTCCTCCTATTCTGTGTATTCTCAGATAACGTCTGTTTCTCTCAACCTCTGTTTCCCTAGAGGTGGAATGAGCAGAAACATCGGTACTATATCGAGAACTGGGGTAAACCTTTGAATTTGTACATTTTAGTTGCCCCCTCTCGGTTTTCTCATCTGCGCGACATTTCTGGAGCCTCGGCCTTTCCTAATGGAGGTGCAGGCGTGTTTCTAGCAAGTGGCGGAAGTGGGGGCGAGAAATTAGCTTGATTAAGCCATCGCCTTAGGTTTGAGAAAACTTGGACGTTATATATCCTGTTGCTGCCGAGCTTTTTTTTTTTTTTTTTTTTAAGTGAAAATACCCGAACCTTCACATCACCGAGCCTACTACTAATGGACTCTACCATTTAGACTGTGCATAGTCAGCACTGCAGGATCTCCCCAGGTTCTGATCAGGCCTGTTCCTTTTCCAAGATTCCACTTTTTCCATTTGTAATACAGGTTTAATTCAGCATGATCCTTTCTGGCTCGGTGGAATTGTTTATTATTTATATGTATTTTTTTTCAGAGTCTCAAGAATGTTTTCTAAAGATTGATTTATTTTATGCCTATTAATGATTTTGTCTGCATATATGTATGCTCCGTGTGGGTCCCTCGTGCGCATGGAGGTCAGAAGGAGGCAATGGATCCCCTGGAACTGAAGTTGATAGCTGATATTTGGGTTCTGGGAATCAAACCCAGGTGATCTGTGAGAGAAACAAGAGTTACGCAGCCTAGCCACCTCTCCAACCCCCAAGACAGGGTTTCTTTATCTTAGTTTTGCCTTGAACTTGTGGTACGTAGCCGAAGTTGACCTTGGCTCCCTGATCTTAATGCCTCCTCTGCCTTGTGATTGCTGGAATTGTTGGAGTTTGTTACCTTAATGAAGTGCTGGGATCAGACCCCAGGACGAGCACTTTAACCAGCCAAACTACACCTCCAGCCCAGAATTTGTTTTTTTTTTTTTTCAAATACTTGCCAAATTAGTATAATACTAGCAGGTGGCTGGGCTGTGGTTGTACACAGCTTTAATCCCAATACTCGGGAGGTAGAGGCAGGCCGATCTCTGAGTTTGAGACAAGCCTGGTCTGCAAATCGAGTTCCAGGATAGCAGGGCTATACAGAGAAACCCTGTTTCAAAATTTAAAAAAAACAACAGCAAAACAAAACCAAACCCATGGGTATAGTTTAGAGGTAGAATTGTAGAATTGATCAGTGTAAGACCTTGAATTCATTCTCTTACACACACACACGACTTCTTGGTTTTTCCAAGAAGAAATGAAGATGATGGACTTAGTGATTTCCTTAGATACC
Source organism: Microtus ochrogaster (assembly GCF_000317375.1). Classification (NCBI taxonomy): domain Eukaryota; kingdom Metazoa; phylum Chordata; class Mammalia; order Rodentia; family Cricetidae; genus Microtus; species Microtus ochrogaster. Next base: position 949,264 of record NW_004949208.1, on the reverse strand, counting down.
TCTCCAGTAAGCTGAGCTGTCTGGCTTGCAAGGTGTGGTTTCTCAGGCCTATGAAAACAGCACTTGGAATGAAAATCAGAACTCAGGGTCATTCTTCTCTACAGAGAATTTAAGACTATCCTGGGCCGCTTGAGGTTGCATCTGGAAAAACCAAATTAAATCAAAAAGAAAAGCCCCAGTGTTGAAGATCTCTCCTCCATTAGCTGTGTGTGCTTGGTAAGGGATTCAGATAAATGGCCCAGGTCGGGAGATATCTCGATGTGGACAAAAGGATGCAGTGGATGTACAGTCCATAAGTACACACACATTGTCTCTTTCTCTTTTCTCTCACAAAACAATCGTGCAAAGGTGATGAGAAGTTTCAGGTGTGCTAGGTCAATGGTGTGTAACAGCTAGGCAGGTGTAAAGTTTGGGGAAAGAGTGTGCAGAGGCCAGGAGTCCTGTTGTGCTTGTTTCACAGGGTCTGAAATGAGGAGTTGGGGGAATGAGGAATGTGGAGCCAGTTTTCAAGGACTCTGGACTTTAGTCTGGGGAGAATTGCTGAACAGTATGAGCTAAGGCCTCACGTGATTGGAATGGGTTTATGGATTTTGAACAAGTCCAAATTAAAAGTAGTGCCCGGTTTAGGCAAGGGAAGGTAGTGGTCACAGCCAGGGCAGGGACAGTGGAGGCTGGTGTAAATACACTAGGAAAGAGTTCGTTCAGGAAATGTCTATGTTTATTTTATATTTATTTACTTTTGGTGTTTTTGAGACGGCCTTAGTATGTTCCATGGACTTGTGGAGTCATCTTGCCTTTCTTAGGCTCAGATGTGCGTCCACACACAGGACACCCAACTCAGCAAGTAGATATTTTTACAGAGTTAGAGGTTTTGGGCTTGTGCTTTTATTATTATTTTTTTAAATTTATTTTTGTTTTGTGTCAGTCCATGCCCCTCCTCTGCCTCACCAGCTTTTAACAGGATTTTTTTGTTTGTTTTTCAAGACAGGGTTTCTTTGTGTCTCTCTGTCTGCCCTTGGACTCACTCTCTAGACCAGGTTGGCCTTGAACTCAGAGATCTGCCTCTTCCTCCCAAGTGCTGTGAGTAAAGGCACTGCCAGGCAGTGACCTAATAGAATGCCGCAGATAGAAAAAATCTGGATCAGTATTACTTACTTAGGATGATTTCCAAGCAGGGTTCTTAGACAGGCAGGAGAAGATAAAGCCCCCTTAAATGACTTTAAAGTAAATATTTTATTTATTTATTTGGTTTTTCGAGACAGGGTTTCTCTGTGGCTCTAGAATCTGTCCTGGAACTTGCTCTTTTAGACCAGGCTGACCTCCAACTCTCAGAGGTCAACCTGTCTCTGCCTCCTGAGTGCTAGGAGTAAAGGCATGTGCTACTATTGCCTGGCAGATAATTTTTTTTAAAGAGTTCCATAAATAATACTGTGAACATGTTCTTTGGTTTGTTTTATTCCTTGCTATCCCGGGCTTGGGTCTTTGGTGAGTTAGAGTACACAGAAGGAGAGAATGAGCAAGCATTGTGCGTGCTGCTTTAGATGTAGTAAGTATCTCGACATAGTGCAGCTGAGATTCAAACCAGGCTTGCGCAACTCTAGATCCTGGACTGTTCTGCATCCCCAGGCACCTGTGGATTGTGCAGGCAGAAAGGCCCAGAAGAAGTAAACACACTCAACTGGTGTAGGGAAAGTCGGGCTTTTAGATGGTCACAGAAATCGCAAATTTGACCAAAGGAAAGAAAGAGGATGGGGACAAAGTTAAGGGACTCTGGCATTCGGGGACTCAGGGGAAATGTCCTCAGAGTCAGGAAACACTTTCTGTCTTGTCAACAACTCTGCTAGGCTATTCTAGAAAGCTGTTGTGCCTAAAGCAGACTGCTGGAAAACCACAGGCCCGTGGAGGATTATTTCTGTACTGATGGAAATCTCTCTTCTACCGTGGCCCTTCCGTCCCCTTCTCGGAAGTTCTTATTCTTTACAGACCTTTGTTCTTCTGCTCTTTATTCCACTCCTTTGCTGTTTAGTTTCGCCTGCAAAAAGAATAAAAAAGCAAGATAAAGTTTCTTCCATGTTCCCTATAAACTAGGCTTTGTTCAGTCTCCACCCTTGTAATTTCAGAGCCTTCTCACGTGGTGGGAGAAACCTGGGGAAAGTAAACAGGTTATTGTTTAATATGAAGCCCCTGCAGGAACTTAGCCATAGAGCCCCTTGCTTGATCCCTAGGAAGTCTGTGGTTACGAAGATCATTGCACTCGACAGTTTGGCTTGCTGCCTGGATTGACTGGTTTTGTTGTCGGTTTAGCAGAAAGAGTGGCTTTTATATTCAGGTTTTACTAGGTTATAAAATTCTTTCAGGGGCTGGAGAGATGGCTCAG
>NW_004949208.1:945878-946767 GCF_000317375.1 Microtus ochrogaster | reverse complement strand
GGCTCACAACCATCTGAAATGAGGTCTGGTGCCCTCTTCTGGCCTTCAGGCATACACACAGAAAGAATATTGTATACATAATAAATAAATAAATAAATAAATATTTTTAAAAATTCTTTCAGCCAGATACTAGGAAAGACAATTTTGGTGTGTCTGTTTGCTTGTATTATTACCTGCCTTCCATGCATCTTTCAAAACTTGGGAACAAAGTTCATATTTCTAAAGATGTTATTGGCAGGTACTGCTAAGATCAAGGGGAAAGGTTATTTCTACTCCATTGGAGTAAATATTCCCTCTCCCTTCTCTTTTTGATAACCCCTGTTCACTCTCCTTACTTACGGAGCACTGAATTCAGGGTCCCAAAGCATGTCAGGTCTGTATTCCACCCCTGAGGTGTTGTTAATTCCGAAGATGTGAGGCGAAAGACCATCAACCCAAATCATCATGGTCAAATTAATTATAGCAATCAATTTATTTATATTTTAATTAATTTATACACTAATAATTTATTTGTATACACAGGCTACCTCCCCCTAAGGTGAAGTTCAAGAGATCAGCATTGGATGTGGGGAAGATTTCTATAGCTCAGGGGTAGGGGGTTTCCAGATGGGGAATTTGGCAGGGAAATCGGTGGGGTTTCAGAAACAGAACATAACAAGGTGGTCATAGCAAGGTAGTTATAACAACCCTTGGAAATAAAGACATGGTTGCCATTTCCTGAAATAGGTAGTATAGTACCATCTATAGGTAAGCTGGGATATAGCCCAGTCCTGAGGAACAGAATTAATTATGACCAGGAGCGAATCTAGTTTGTCTTTACTGTAAGGTGACTTTCAAATCTAAGGAGGCAGTGGCTGGTTTATCATTTTGTCCCCAGCCTTTTTTCTTT
>NW_004949208.1:944363-945711 GCF_000317375.1 Microtus ochrogaster | reverse complement strand
GCTGGTCTCGAACTCACAGAGATCCGCCTGCCTCTGCCTCCCGAGTGCTGGGATTAAAGGCGTGCGCCACCACCGCCCGGCCTGTATTTAATACTCTTAACTGCTGAACCTGCAATCCTCCTGCCTCATCCTCCAAACGGCTAGGATTACAGGTTTGCTCCACCTGTTTACTTGTTTTGTTTGAAGCAGGGTCTATGTTGTCCTCGCTGTCCTAATACTTACTATGTAGACCAGCCTGGCCTCAAACTCAGAGATTTTCCTTCCTCTCCCTCCTGAGTACTGGGACTAACCACACCTATTCTTTTTTCATAGTAAGCAGGGTCTCCTGTGGCCCAAGCTGGCTTCAAATTTAATATGTAGTGGGGGACGCATATAAATCAGCTCCCGATCCTCCTGTCCCTACCTCCCAAATGTTTGGGTTACAGGCTTGCTCTGCTTTGCTTGGCTTCCCTTGCCTCAGCTGGGCTCCAGTATCACCTACAGTCCTGGGTGGGTCAGTCTTTGCCGCTATCCATGTGTGCCTTTGTGCAGATTTTGGCCAAAGCTCATCACATTGTAATGCTATCTGATTCTCCCACCAGACCATACTGACAAGGGTATTAGGACGCCTGTTTAAACATGTTGCCAACACCTGGAATATCCACATTGGCTGACTGAACAGTTTTGTGCTTTTGCCCTTTTTTTTTTTTTAGCCTATTTATTTATTTATTTTGAGTCTCACTGTTTCTGGTTGTACTGTAACTCACTATGTAGATCAGACTGGCATCAGCTTCCCAAGTACTGGGATCAAAGGCCACAACCAGCCTTTTCTCTCTCTTTGTAGATAAGGTCTCATATAACCCATGCTGGCCTCCAACTTCTTACGTAGCAAAGGATAGCCTTGAATTTTTCATCCCTTTGCTTTTACTCCAGAGTTCTGGGATTACAAATTTATACAACTATGGTTTATATGGTTCTGGGAGCTACACTCCTAGCTTGTGGACACATGCCCTAATCTAATTGCCTGTTTTTGATCTGTTGAAAATTCTTAGATTTATGCTTCACTACTTTTGTGCTGTGTTGAAGTTGTTTGTTTAGTTTCTTCTTGTAGGAAAGACTTTTTGCCTTTGACTCTTGGGAAAGACCAGCACATTTCTCTGTTTTTGTTTCTTTTTTTCTTTTTTTTTTTTTCTTGTGGTAAACATAGGGTCCTGAGCAGCCAGGTGTGCACTTTTATCATAGGGCCACAGTTTTAGCCCCCTTTCAACCTTTTTTTTTTTTTTTCGAGTCAGGGTTTCTCTGTGGTTTTTGGAGCCTGTCCTGGAACTAGCTCTGTAGACCAGGCTGGTCTCGAACTCACTCTTTTTTT
>NW_004949208.1:941720-943438 GCF_000317375.1 Microtus ochrogaster | reverse complement strand
CCCACACACACACAGGGTCTCTCTGGTTGTCCTGAAACTCATTCTGTAGACCAGGCTGGCTTTGAACTCATGGAGATCCACCTGTCTCTGCCTCCTAGATGCTGGGATTAAAAGCATGTGCCACCACTGCCCTGGCCATACCTGGCTTTTATGTGGTGCTAGGTTTGAATTACGGTTCTCATGTTTGAGTGGGAAGTACTCCACAAACTGAGTCATCTCTCCAGCTTCCCCTTTTCAGTTTTATTTTGAGACAGAGTCTTGCCAGGTCTCTCAGTCTGGTCTTGAACTCACAGTGATCCTGCTGTCTCAGCTTCTTTAATTCTGTGATTGCATGAGCACATTCATTTTGTTGTTGTTTTTCCATTTATTTGCATGAGTGTCAGAGGACCACTTGTGGGGTCAGCATTCCTCCACTGCCTTGTGAGTCCTTGATCAGACTCGGTCATCAGGTCATTTATCTGCTCAACCCTCCAGTACATTTTGGTTTTGTTTTCTTGTTTTGTTTTTTTCGAGACAGGGTTTTTCTTTAGCTTTGGAGCCTGTCCTGGAGCTCGCTCTGTAGACCAGGCTGTCTCTGCCTCCTGAGTGCTGGGATTAAAGGCATGCTCCACCACCACCCAGCTTTGGTTTTGGTTTTTTAACAGCCTGGCTGGCCTAGAAGTCACTGAGTATTGGGAAAAGGTTTTGATTTCTTGAGACAAGTTAGCTTGGAACTTTTGATCCTCTACCCTCAGTTTCCTGAGTGCTGGGATTACAGGCCATATCTCTAGGCTGGGTTTGTGTTAGGTGGGTGTTGCTATGTGCTATACCACTGAGCTACTCTCTCACTCTCAGAAACTAGAGCCTTTGAATGCTGTGTGAAGGCCAGCCAAGTTAGTAGTGTGGTTAGTGTCTGTCCAGGAGCTACTGGGTTTGGTTGATTTCAGGTACCTTGTCTCTGTCTCTGCTCATAGGCCCTTATATCACAAGGTATTTGCTCCCCGCACTGCACCACTCCTATCTCTACCCCTTTTCTGAACCGTGTTTTGCAGCAGTGGGTGGCTAGGCTCAAGGCAGCATTAACTTCCTCACCGTTTATTTTCCCCTATGTTTTAGGAGACGATGGCTTCCTGTGTCCTCCTGCACACTGGACAGAAGATGCCTCTGATTGGGCTGGGGACATGGAAGAGTGAGCCTGGCCAGGTGAGGGATCGGGAAGAGGAGGGAATCTTCTTGAGTCTCAGTCAGAGGATCGGAGAGATTTGCAAGAGAGGCCCTGTATTTTCCCTAGTAAACCCCTGTTATGATTCTTGTAAGGCTAAGGGTAGTGGGAAGAGATGAGAAAAGAAGGGACAACCATGAATCCTTAGTTTCCCCAGCTAACTCATGAGGAACTGAAGCCTGTAGAGCATCTCTGCATCTCTACACATTGTTATGGCAGAGTTGGAGTCTTGCTCTGAGTCCCCATATCTTATTTCCCACCCTGTATTGTGATTATGTCTCCTGTCCTACACACTTAGCTTTTAAGAACTGGCTCTTTCCCAAGTACGTATTTTGGAGTTGGGAGCATAGTCAAAAGCTTGGGAAGTTACTTGGTCAACTGTATAGACAAGAGTAAGGGAAGATTTTTAGCTGAATTTTTGTTTTGTTTTGTTTTTCAAGACAAGGTTTCTCTGTATAGCGCTGGCTGTCCTGGAATTAGCTCTGTAGACGAGGCTGGCCTCAAACTCACAGAGATC
>NW_004949208.1:931721-940592 GCF_000317375.1 Microtus ochrogaster | reverse complement strand
AAAAATAAATAAATAAGTAAGTAAAATAAAAAAAAGAAATGGGATGTGAGAACCAAAGCTGAAGCTGGAACTTGGTCTTGGATGAGGGAAGCTGGCATCAGCTCCCAGCATGTTCAGCTTTTTGACATTGTCATCTGTAAAGTTCATACTTGAGAATTACAAGATGGCATTCAGAAGAAAACCTCATGTTTTAAGTTTATGATTTTGTATCGGGTCACATTCTGGGGCACACTTCTGTTCCTCTCCCATAGGTGTGGGTAGGTAAGACTGGGTGCCCAGGGTTCTCACAGCGGGCTCTGCCTCTGTCACAGGCAGTGCCTCGAGAGGAGCTGTTTGTGACATCCAAGCTGTGGAACACTAAGCACCACCCTGAGGATGTAGAAGGTGCCCTTCGGAAGACACTGGCTGACCTCCAGTTGGAGTATCTGGACCTCTATTTGATACATTGGCCTCACGCCTTCGAGTAAGCCTTGCCTCTGCAACTTTTTCTGGAATTTGGGGATTGGGTGTGTAGTGTTAGTAATTTATCATATTCACAGCTGCAGAATGGGGTAAGAACACTAGCTGTGCAACAAGCAGATGAGCTTATGTACCATGGGATCCTTACCCATGGGATCCTTACGTTTTCTGCAGCCAGGAGTTTAGGTATATAATAAGGAACACTTAGTGTATACCGTATGTTTATATGAGTGGTCTCTATCTAGTACTCTATTGTTCAATAAGGAAACATGCTGCTCTTTTATAGTAGGTCCTCCAAGATTTTGGCTGTGAATGTCTCTCAACAGAGGGTGTGAGATGTCTTGCATCAGCATTGTGCCCTTGTCAGGTGTACAGAACTCCCCCTGAGGAAGATGGCATTAAGGAAGTGTACTAGAGAAAAGGAAATAGACTCTTGGCCCCTGAACCAGGCATGGTGTCGAATGTCTTTAATCCCAGTACTTGGGAAGCAGAGGCATGTGGATCTCTGACTTTGAGGCCAGCCTGGTCTACAGATTTAGTTCTGGGACAGCAGGTGCTACACAGAATCCTTGTCTTTAAAAACCAAACCAAAGACCCAAAAATACAAAAAAAAAAAAAAGAGGAAGGATGGGCTTTCCATGTAGATGTAATACCTGAGTTATAAACTAGAAGGGTGAGAAAGCATTGCTGTTTCTAATTCTTGTCACTTCATCCTTTGGTCTTAAAGTGGAGCACATAGAATACCTGGATGAGCAGGAAGGGCAGAAGCCTGACATCTTTGCTGACACTTAGGGGGTCTCTGTTTCACTCAGGCGTGGAGACAATCCCTTTCCCAAGAATGCCGATGGGACCATGCGATATGACTCCATCCACTATAAGGACACCTGGAAGGCTCTGGAGGCACTGGTGGCAAAGGGCCTGGTGAAAGCACTGGGCTTGTCCAACTTCAACAGTCGGCAGATTGATGATATCCTCAGTGTGGCCTCTGTGCGCCCAGCTGTCTTGCAGGTGAGCATTACAAACAGATGAATGGAAGGTGGGTTGTGTGTGCAGAGCATGGGTAATCAGGTGATGGATCTCCTCAGTGGAGACTGCAAGTTGTCCGAAGTGTTGTTGAAGGATTTGAAGTCCTGGAAGAGCATGAAGTCACCAGTGCAAACAGTGGGCCTAGAGGTCCACAGTGGAGGCCGCGGTGCCAGAGTTTGCTCACCGTTTCAGGTGGAATGCCATCCATACCTGGCCCAGAATGAGCTCATTGCCCACTGTCAAGCACGAGGCTTGGAAGTGACTGCATACAGCCCCTTGGGATCCTCTGATCGTGCTTGGCGCCATCCCAATGAGCCAGTCCTGCTTGAGGATCCAGTGGTCTTGGCACTTGCTGAAAAACATGGCCGGTCTCCAGCTCAGATCTTGCTCAGGTATGTGACATTTTTAAGGTGGGGAAAGGCCTGATTGGGAAGCAAGGACTGAGGAAATTATTCTTCTTGAGATAGGCTGGCCTGGAACTGTCTAGACCAGTGCAGTGATGAGGCAAGCAGGCCTGCTTTTTGTCCTGCCCGGCTACCATGTGGCTAGCTTTACACCCAAAATAACAACACACAAACTGTATTCGTTTAAACACTGCCTGGCCCATTATATCTAGCCTCTTCTTGGCTAACTCTCATATCTTGCTTAACCCATTTCTAATAATCTGTGTAGCACCACGAGGTGGTGGCTTACTGGGAAAGATTCTAGCCTACACCTGTCTCGGGTTGGAAAATCATGGCAACTGCCTCACTTCCCTTCACGGCATTCTGTTCTGTCTACCCCGCCTACCTAATTTTCTGCCCTATCAAAAGGCCAAGGCAGTCTCTTTATTAACCAATGAAAGTAACACATAGACAGATGACCCTCCTCCATCAGACCAGGTTGGCCAAGAACTTACAGATCCACTTGCCTCTGCCTCCAGAGTGCTAAGATTAAAGGTATGTGCTACCATACCCAGCTCAAAGGGCTCTTTTTTCCCCCCCTTAATTTGCCTGAGTAGGACTGAGGATTTTCCATATGGGCTGGAATGAGGCCACAGAGAGGCAGTCATCTATTCTAATGCGGCTCAGGTGGTCTAAGAATTAGGGAGGGACGGAGGGCTGCATTATGGTTAAAATGTTTCTGAATGCTAATTAATTTTCTTTATTTTCATTCCCCACCCAGATGGCAGGTTCAGCGGAAAGTAATCTGCGTCCCCAAAAGTGTCACTCCTTCGCGTATCCTTCAGAACATTCAGGTATTTGATCATTAGGTTCTGTCTTCTTTAATCTCACACCTTGAATCCCAGCACTCAAGGAGGCAGAGGCAGGCAGAGCTATATGAGTTCAAGGCCAGCCTGGTCCATCTAGAGTGAATTCCCGGTCCATCTACAGCCAGAGATACACAGAAAAACCCTTTCTTGAAAAAAATCAAAGAGAGAGAAAGATGGAGATCTTGCCCCGGTTCTACCTGCTAAGAGGCCGGTATTGAGATACTCAGGCTACCACTCACAAGGCTGATTTTTCTGTCCCCTCCAGGTGTTTGATTTCACCTTTAGCCCCGAGGAGATGAAGCAATTAGATGCTCTGAACAAAAATTGGCGGTATATTGTGCCCATGATTACGGTAATGATGTGTAACCATCCTGAGTCAGGGAACAGGGAAGAGGAGTTTTGGGGTATGGTGGCCCAGGTGTGACCTCAGGCCTGCTGACTGGAGAAGGGGCAGAATGTTGGTGGGATTGCTACTCAAGGTGCATTGCTTGTTTCTTCTCTTTGCTTCTTCCTTTCCTGTCTTCCTTTCCTCTTTTTAAAAAAAAAAAAAAATTTTTTTTGAGACAGGGTCTCACTATATTGCCCTGACTGGCCTGGAACTCAGAGGTCTGCCTGCCTCTGCCTAAAGGTGTGAGCCACCACCAGGCCTATCCCCACACACATCTTTTTTTTTTGAGACAGGGACTTACTCTGTCATTCTTGCTTTTGTGCAGCTCGCTGTGTGGCTCAGGCTGGCTTTGAACTCCTGCCATTCTTCCTGCCTGATTTCACTTTCTTTCCCTTTGCCTTTCTGTTTCCCTTTCTTTCCTTTCAGGCAGATTTTACACTCCATTCTCTTGCCTCAGCCTACCAAGTTCTGGGCTACACCAAGCTCTTCTTCAGTGGTCTCATTCTCTTGAAGTTGGGGAAAATTAGTATGACTCAGGTATAATGGACATAACGTGTGAGTCTCAGTCCTGCTTCCTGATGATCTTGTGACCTATTTCATTTCTCCAGTTAAATCATAAGAGAGGAGCTCAGGGGGCTGGAGAGATGGCTCAGTGGTTGAGAGCACTGACTACTCTTCCAGAGGACCCAGGTTCAATTCCCAGTACCCACATGGCAGCTCACAACTGTGTCTGTAATGCCAGGGTCAAACACTCTCATACAGGCATACATACAGGCAAAACACGGATAAAGTAAAAATAAATAATTAAAAAAAGATAACTTGCCCTCATGTCACATTAAATTAAAAAATAGAGAGGAGCTCAGGAAACATTGTCGACTTTGTTGAAGTCTGCTACATATAAGGAAGTAAACAGATTCTAGCTACATTATTCCAGTTGATACTACGAAGTCTTAAGGGCAAGGTTAACCATGTACCAGGCTGTGGGTTTGATGCTTGGGTCCTGCTGATGTCAGCTGTCGTAGTGCTATAGATAGGTAAAATTCTTCAGGAGAACTGGAGGTAATGCCATGGGTCTTGGGAATGTCAGTGTTTGCTAATGCATTCATCTGTTCGTCTCTCTTCAGGTGGATGGGAAGATGGTCCCCAGAGATGCTGGACACCCTCTGTATCCCTTTAATGACCCATACTGAGGCCATTGTTTCCCAGCTTCCCTTTCAGCTCCCCTGCTAAGTGTTGCCTGCTACGCCTAAGAAAATAAAGCCCTTGGAGCATATGCTTTGTTTGACTTGACTTGTTCTGTTAGGCTTGGGAGGGAAGTTGTCCTCAGGGACAGCTCAGATTCAGGATTGCTGCGTGGGACTTGTTTGTTTGAGATAGGGTTTCTCTGTCTATCTTTAACTGTACTGGAACTCATTCTGTAGACCAGGCTGGCCTCGAACTCACAGCCTTCTTGCCTCTGCTTCCTGAGTGCTGGGATTAAAGGTGTGTGCCACCACGCCTGGGTAATATTAATATATTGGTTTAAAAGGCAAAACTTGAATTTTTATCATTCCCTGCCCCAGTCTGTATCTAAATTTAGGATTAGGAAGAACTCCCAAAATGTTTAGGGATCTCAGCTTACAGAATTATGAAAGATGGGGGTCTGCTTTTTTTCTCTTGGGTACAATAGTGAGTGTGCAGAGGCTATCCAAAGGAAGCAGGTGTCAGGTCCAAAGCTTGTCACCTAAGACAATAAGTATTTTATTCCATCAAAGGTCATCAATAGATTTTAGGAAGGATTTTGGTGACTCAAAGTGGCTCTAAAGTCTATCCATATGGTGCCTCAAAGCATTTTTCTTCCTTCACTGATAGTGTAAGTGCATGTGGATTAAGAATAGTGCTCCTCCGGACTGAAATCTCAAGGTCCAAATCAGGAGCAGAAGGAGAGAGAGCACGAGCAAGGAACTCAGGACCGCGAGGGGTGCACCCACACACTGAGACAATGGGGATGTTCTATCGGGAACCCACCAAGGCCAGCTGGCCTGGGTCTGAAAAAGCATGGGATAAAACCGGACTTGCTGAACATGGCGGACAATGAGGACTACTGAGAACTCAAGAACAATGGCAATGGGTTTTTGATCCTACTGCATGTACTGGCTTTGGGGGAGCCTAGGCAGTTTGGATGCTCACCTTACTAGACCTGGATGGAGGTGGGTGGTCCTTGGACTTCCCACAGGTCAGGAAACCCTGATTGCTCTTCGAGCTGATTAGGGAGGGGGACTTGATTGGGGAAGGGGGAGGGAAATGGGAGGCGGTGGCGGGGAGGAGGCAGAAATCTTTAATAAATAAATAAAAAAGAATAGTGCTCTTCCCTGGGGATATAATATAACTAAGGTAAGCAGGTCCCTGTGGTCTACCTGAGACAGACTTTAAGTAATTGCATAATTAGTTTAATTATAGTTGGAAGAAGTGCATCATGAGAAAGCTACTTATTTAATCAGCCGAGATCTTAAGAATGAATAGAGATTAATTAGTTAAAGGAAGTGAGAGTAGGAACAACATTCCAAATTGGACAGCGTAGGAAACAGCTTTGGAATTGGAAGGCGTGGGAAAAGCCTGAAAAAGATGTGACAGAAACAAAGAGGATACAGAGGTGGAAGGAGGCAAAGGACAGTGCCAGGCTGGGAGGAACCGGTTGACGAAGCTGTGTTAGAGGAGCTGGGAGTCTGGTCAGATGGCAGAATGCTTGCTTAGCAAGTTTGAAACCCTGAGTTTGATCTTCACCACCAAGTGAGTGTGTGGTTGAACACCTGTAGTCTTAGCACCAGGCAGGTAGAGCCAGGAAGATCAGAAGTTCATGGTCATTTGTGGCTAAGTAGTCAAGTTTGAGACCAGTCTGAGATTCCATAAGACCTCCCAAAAAAATTTAAAGGATCAGACTGTCCGAATGCTCAGTGAGGGCCAGAGAGATATTTCAACAGTTAAGAGTACACACTGCTCTCAGAGAACCAGAGTTCTAGTTTCAACTCACATACCAGGTAGCTCACAATTACCTGTAACTCTTCAGGTCCAGGGGGATCTGATGCCTCTGGCTTCTGTGGCCATCTACACTTAAAAGCTCATACACAGATATATACACATAGTTGAAAATAAAATAATTATTTTTAAAAAATGCTCCAGCTGGGCGATAGTGATGCACGCCTTTAACCCCAGCGCTCGGGAGACAGAGACAAATGGATCTCTGAATTTGAGGCCAGCATGGTCTACAGAGCAAGTTCCAGGAACATTCCAAAGCTACAGAGAACTGTCTCGAACAAAGCACTCCAAAGGATGATTCAGTGAGTAGAGGTGCCTGCTGCATCCTGAGTTTTATCCTTAGAACTCGTGTGGAGGTGGAAGGAGAGAACCGTCTTTTTTTTTTTAAATATTTATTTATTTATTATGTATACAATATTCTGTCTGTATGCCTGAAGGCCAGAAGAGGGCGCCAGACCTCTTTACAGATGGTTGTGAGCCACCATGTGGTTGCTGGAAATTCAACTCAGGACCTTTGGAAGAGCAGGCAATGCTCTTAACCACTGAGCCATCTCTCCAGCCTGAGAACCGTCTTCTATCACTGCCTGGCCTACACTTCTTATTTTATTGAAGAAGAAACTTGGACCCAGATGGAAAGCAGCAAAGTAACATGAATAAATAGAGAAGATATGCATCTGTCTTGGTTTCTTTTCTGCTGTGAAGAGACACTATAACAAAGCAACTTACAAAAATAAACTTTTAATTGTGGCCTATAGTCTCAGGGTGAATCCAAAGTCATCGTGGTGGGAGCAGGCAGACAGTGCTGGAGCAGTAGTAGAGTTGGAAGCAGAGTGAGGCTGGGCCTGGTTTGGGCTTTTGAAACCTCAAAGGCTGCTACTAGTGACACACCTCCAAGACCAGACCTCCAAATACTTTCCAAAAGTCCCACCAACAAGAAACTTAAGCATTCAAATACCTGAGCCTATACGGGCTGTTGCTGCTCAAACCACCACATCACCTGTATTAGTTCCTCTTCACTGTGCTCAAATACCTGACCAAAGTAACTTATGGAAGGAGGGGTGTGTTTTGGCTCCCGTGTTTGGGGACACAGTTCATGGCAGCAGGGAAGACATGGTGGCAGGCATGGTGATGGGAGAACGAGGCAGCTTGCTCACATCTGAAAGATTAGGAATTGCTAATCAAACATCAAATGGATCTGGCTATAAAGCTCAAGGTCCTCCCCCAGTGACCCACTTCCTCCAGAGAGGCACCACTTCTAAAGATCCCAGGACCTTCCACACCGGCACCAATAGCTAGGAACCAAGTGTTCAAACAAGGCTGTCAGAACACACCATGACCAAAAGCAACTTGGGGAAGAAAGGGTTTATTTCAGGTTAACAACTTTCAGGTCACGCTCCATTTCTGAGGAAAGTCAGGGCAGGAAGCAAGGCAGAAACCTAGAAGCAGGAAATGAAAAGACGACAAGGAGAGGTCTGGCTTACTAGGGTCTCCCATGGCTTGCTCATCTTGCTTCCTCATGTGGGCCAGAACCACTTGCCCAGGGTACACCACTCACAATGGACCTGCCCATATTAATCACTAATTAGAAAATGCCCTACAAGCCTGCTTAAAGGCAAGCATTATTATTTTCTTTTTCTTTTGGTTTTTTGAGACAGGATTTCTCTGTAGCTTTGAAGCCTATCCTGGAACTCGTTCTGTAGACCAGGGTGGGCTAGAACTCACAGATCTGCCTCTGCCTTCTGAGCACTAGGATTAAAGGCATGCACCACCACCCTGTTGTAGGAAACAGTCTTAGAGCAGGTACGTTGGATACCCAGCACTTGGGAGGCTGAGGAAGGAGGACTGTGTTAGAGCAGTGTGGGCTACCACTCCACCCTCTTGTTACTCCTCTGATTTATCTCCATAGCTGCACCAGGGTTGGGAGGTTCTTTGGTCTTAGGGACTGAACTCAGGGTCTGAGCAGAAAATACCACTCGTTTACTCCCCTCACCATAGCTCATGTTTCTACATACTTCTACAGCTTCCTATTACATTAAGAAATTTTTAGAATGTCAAGTCAGGGGCAGAGATGGAGCTCAATGGTAGTGTGGCATGGAGGTCAGGACAACTCTTGGCAGTTTAGTTCTCCCCTGCCATCTTAAGGGACCTAGGGTTTGAATTTGGGTTCTCAGGCCCAATTAACCATTTCATCAGCCATCCCAATTTTCTTTCCCTTTCTTTTTGAGATGAGGCCTCACTATAGTAGCTCTAGCCATCCTGAACTTGCTCTGTAGACCTGCTGGCCTCAAGCTCCCAGAGAAGGGCATGCCTCCACCTCCCCAGTACCGGGATTTAGAACACATCCTAATGAGTTTGTTTTAACTTTTCTTTTTCTTTTTGAGGCAGGATCTCATTGTATCTTATACTGGCTGTGTCAGACCCTGTCTCAAAAACTCCAGAAACGTTGGGTGTGGTGACATTCAGAAATAACCCTAGCTCTTGGGAGGGGGAAGCAGGAGGATCTGGAATTCAGGATTATCCTTGACTATGTAAAATTGAAGGCTAGCATCATATGAGACTGTCTCAAAAATAAAAGGCATGGTGGTTCACATCTTCAGTTCCGGCACTCAGGAGGCAAGAGGCAGGCAGATCTCCGAGTATGAGGCCAGCCTGGTCTACAGAGCAAGTTCCAGGATAACCAGGGCTCTACCGAGAAACCCTGACTTAAAAAAGAAAACAAACTCCAAAGCCA
>NW_004949208.1:926376-929251 GCF_000317375.1 Microtus ochrogaster | reverse complement strand
GTCTCGAAAAACCAAAGAAAAAAACAAAAAAACAAAAAAAAAAGAAAGAAAAAATTAAGTAAGATAGCTAAAAGGTTTAAAGTGTGTTAAATGCAGAGGGATTCAGCTCAACAACTCAGTCCTGGAATATGGGGAGGCATCCCTGGATTGGGCCAGCCAAAGGGGGTGGATCTAGAGGGAGGAGGAAACAGCCGAGTGCGTTTCCCCCTCGCAGTTTTGAATCTAGCGCGACAGATTCGTCTGTAGCCAATCCTAGACCAGCATCCTCTTTCGTCAGTAGTTGCTGAGGCTCCGAGCCACGAGTCTCTCCGGTCAGTTCTAGCCGTTGCTGTTGTACTCGTGCTCGGCTCCTGCGTTTCCATCCGTTAAGAGTGAGAGGGCACCGAGAAGACCCGTAACCTCCTCGGGTATCCCCGCCAGACGGAAACCCTCGGCTATTCTTTCCACACCCGCAGACTCACTGCCTCCACGTAATGTGGGAGCTCTCTAGGCTGGCTCCGTCAGAAGTTGTAGTGCCAAGATTCTGGGGCTTTTAACACGACTAGCTACAGGCACAGGAAGTTTTTGTTGTTTGTCTTCCATTCATTCTTTCTTTCTTTTACTTTACTTTTTTTTTTTTTTTTTTTTTGAGGAAAGGCGACCTGGGCGGGGAAGTGTCCTTGTGACGGAAGGGTTTTGAGTCCTGGCCCTTTAAACCCGAGGGGGAGGATCCGGAAGTGGATGGGCGGGGCAAGAGGCCCTGCTATATAAGAGGGCCCCAACCGCGCGGGGTCTCCAATCTGCCATTTTCTGTCCCCGAGTGAGTCTTCGCTGCCCTGAGTCCCCTGCTGTCTTCACAGGCAGTGTTCTGCCCACCGGCCCGCCACCTCAGGGGAACGATGGCCACAGAGTCGACAGCCACTGCTGCCATCGCCGGGGAGCTGGTTTCCGCTGACAAGTAAGCCGGACTGTGGCGAGCTGGAGGCACTGGCCAGTCGGCGGGGAGAGCCGGGACTGGGCTTGGCGGGCGGGACAGACGCCGTCTCCGCAACACCCTCGGGTCGGTGCGGGAGCCCCGCGTCCGAGGAGCTTGCGGCCGGCGGGGACGGCGGGTGGCTGGCGCCCCCTGCCCGGTTTTCCGCGGCCGCCATCTTGCCGGGGGCAGCGGCGGGTGGCTCCATCGCCTGCCCCTTTTCTTCCTCCCCCGGCCCGGGGCTGCGGGTGGGGAGGCGGGGCCCTCCGCCGCCGCTCGACTCTTGAGCCCTTGCTTTCCGCGCACGCCTTGCGTGAGCCTGGGTAGAGAATCGGCAGAGGAACCTAGAAAATGACCAACAGATTTGGCGCCAAAAAAAAAAAAAAAATCCCACACACGAGGATTGAGGCTTGGACCGGAGCGCCCTGGTGGGCGGGGCATCGGGGAGGGCGGGGCTTTGCACGCGTGCGTTCCCTGCCTGGAGCTCCCGAGGAGGGGGCGGAGCCTCGAGGAGGCGGGAAAACTCCATTGTTTGGGGTTTGAGCGGCTCGTGCCTCAGCTGGTGCGCAGTGAAGTTTATCCGGGACTGGGGCCACAGGGCCGCAGTCCGTGGGTCGCCACGGGGCTGACACTCCGCCACCCTCCGCCTCGGCTGAGAAGCGTTGTGATTTTCTAGGCTTTCCTTTGCGGGTCGGAGATTTGCTTGCTTCAGGGTACATTTTCATACTCTTTAAGTCTTAGGTAGAAGCTATGTGGAGCTTTCCGCCTTCGCAGTGTTACTTGGTAGATGAGTCTGCTAAGGGTAAGGACCCCAAAGAAGGAATAATGGCTTTGAGAGTTTCACAGTGCTAATAAACGTGAGCCCATCTCTGGTTAGTGCCCAGAAACACCCGTCATTTGGAGGAAGATGTTTTCCACGCAGTAGGTCCTATTTGCCAACCTTCCCCTGTCTTTTAGGAGCCTGCCACTATGTTTTCTTTAGAAGTTTTGCTTCTCGCAAAAATAAAGGTGGCTGTGAGATTTTCGAGTGGTTTTGCTATAGGTTAGGTATTTTAGTTGACATTTTAATTAGTACATTTGTACCAGAGATTAACGATAACTTTGCACAACCTACCTATCACCCTTTGGTTCTTTTCATAGTGGGTTCTTGAAAAGCAGTGTTTTTCAGACCACTCACTCAGTAATTTGGGAACTACAGTTTTAATTTTAGATTCCCATTTCCTGCTTCTTTATTGATTGCTTATGTCCAGAGATGATTGATTTGCTAGTTCTGTAGAATTTATTACAAGAGCAATCTCTCTTTATGGTGCTTCCTGAACAGCTGTTATTATTACATTGGGGATCCTCATCCTTCCAATACTTTACAGTTTGGGGGATGTGGCTCGGTTAGTTTGCCTAGCATGTATGAAGTCTTCAGTTGAATCTCATCACAGAATTTTTCATGTCATTTGTATCCAGTCAAACTTTGGCCACTGGTAAAGTAATTTTCAGCTTCCTGACAGGCTATACATAGAAAATTACATGCTCACTTATTTTAAAAAAGCCTTAAACTTTTATTTATGTTTGTTTTTCGAGACAAGGTTTTTAGGTCAAACATTCCTGACTACCCTGGAACTTGCTCTGTAGACCAGGATGGCCTTGAACTCAGAGTTCTGCCTGCCTCTGGCACCCAAGTGCTCTAATTAAAGGCCTGCACCACGCCAAAACCCCCACTTCCCCACCACACGTTTTTGTTGTTTTTTGAGATAGGGTTTTACCTCTCTCTGCCTTACAAGTGCTGGGATTAAAGGCATGCACCACCACTGCTGTCCTGCCACAAACTGAGGTATTGAACCATGAATTGCATACTACAGTATAGCAATGTTATGTATTGGGTGTGCTGTAGGGTTTTTTTTTCCTTCTGAGACAGGGTTTATCTGTGAT
>NW_004949208.1:924244-925537 GCF_000317375.1 Microtus ochrogaster | reverse complement strand
CTGTAGACCAGGCTGGTCTCGAACTCACAGAGATCCGCCTGCCTCTGCCTCCCGAGTGCTGGGATTAAAGGCGTGCGCCACCACCGCCCGGCCCTTTTTTTTTATTCTTGTACCTGAAGGTACTACCTTTTAAATTGAGCCTGTTTTTATTTTCTGATTCTTGCCGTGACGTTACTGTTTACTTAAGTGGTTTAGGATTAAATTTTATTTATTTTTGAGACAGTTTTGCTATATAGTTCTGGCTGGCCTGAAACCCACAGAGACTGTGTTTCCTACTTTGCCTTCTGAGTGCTGGGATAAAGGTGTGCACCACCACTGCTGGGCTTGTTTTAGTTTTTAAGCTATGTTATTGTTTTGTGTAACATTAAGGGGAGCACATGTCAATAGAGGTCAACTTGAGTGAACCATTCTACTGTGTAGATTCCAGTGATGAAACTATGTTGTCAGGCTTGGGAGCAAGTGTGACTTTAGCCACTAAGCTATCTTATTTATTGACCCAAGAATTGAATTTAATAATGCATTTGAATCAGTAATACTTGCCTTTTATTGGTTGTTTAAAACAAAAACTTTTATATTTTTTCTATTCTTCTGACTTTACTTTCAAGCTTAAAGTATCTTCTGTTTTTTTTTTCTTTTTATTCTTCATTGCAGAATTGAAGATGCCCCTGCTCCTTCTACCTCTGCAGATAAAATGGAGAGGTGAGATAATATGGTACAATTATGATCATAATTATAGTGAGGTAATAAAACCAAGGATAGTTTGCTGACTACCTTGACTCACAGTAGTCAAATACTATATTACTGGAACTGTACCTTTGGCCCTTCAAGTTTTCTTCTTGGATGCCTCTAAGGTTCCTTTTTAGGGATTCATTTAGATTTTTTTTTTCTCTTTCCCTTCCCTCCCTTCCTTCCTAGTGGTTTTTTTGAAACAGGGTTTCTTTGTGCAACAACTCTAGCAGTCCTGAAACTCTAGACCAGGCTGGCCTCGATCTCCCAGACATCCGCCTGCCTCTGCTGAGATTAAAGGCATGCATTACCACTGCTGGGTTCATTTAGATCATTTTTATAAAATTTGCTTCTTTCATCATTCAAACCATTGGTGCTAATGTTAACGGTGGTAGGTAAACTTGTATCCTTCTGACATAAAGACTTGTGCCACCAGACCACTAAGAATTGCTAGCAGATTATTGAAAAATACTTAGATATTTGGAAGACATTTTGTTCAAAATGAGAACATTCCTTATGGGAATCAACTGATAGTATCTGTTGCCAGTGATAGATTTTTTTTTTTTT
>NW_004949208.1:922016-923452 GCF_000317375.1 Microtus ochrogaster | reverse complement strand
TGTAGACCAGGCTGGTCTCGAACTCACAGAGATCCACCTGCCTCTGCCTCCCGAGTGCTGGGATTAAAGGCGTGCGCCACCACCGCCCAGCACAGTATCCCAATATTTTAACAAACGTTCTGATGAAGCTGGAGGTGACTTTAAAAAAAAAATGTGGTTTGAGCTGTATTTCTAGTTATTCTAGGGATTGAAACAGGAAGATTAATTGCTTTAGCTTTAGTTTATGGCCTTTCTGTGCATTTGGTGAGACCCATTCCCCATTTTTTTTACTAAGCCCTGAAATTACAAGTATGGATCTATCTTTTTTTTAATCTTTTTTATTGAGTATCTTTTTTTTTTTAATATTTATTTCTTATGTATACCGTATTCTGCCTCCATGCATGTCTGCAGGTCAGAAGAGGGCACTAGATCTCATTACAGATGGTTGTGAGCCCACATGTAGTTGTTGGGAATTGAACTCAGGACCATTTAGGCAAGTAGGTGGTGCTCTTAACCACTGAGCCCATCTCTCCAGCCCTTTAATGAGTATCTTGTAACTATCCTCTAAGGTGGTCTTTACTTTGCTATGTAGCTGAGGATGACCTTCCAAGTGCTGGGATTAAAGGCACGTGCCACTACCAATCAGCTCAGCTGAGAGAGGGTTTCATGTAACATAGGTTTGCCTCAGTCTCCCATTATTTCCTGTGATGACATTGAATTTACAATTCTCTTGCCTCTGTTTTTCAACTCCTGAGACATATGCCCCCCCCCACTTGCTTTTATGTACTTACTGCTGGAGATCAAATGCAGGACTTTTTGTGTTTGCTTATTAGGCAACTATTATCAACTAAGGTATATCTGTCCTTCATCTTTTATTTTTTAAGATAAGACTCACTAGACTTGGCTAGCCTTGAATTTTTAGAGATCTATCTGCCTCCACCAAACTTGGCTTCTACTTGTTTTTTTCTTTAACGTTATATATGTACATATGAATTTGTAAACGCCACAGCATGGATGGTGGAGTCTGGTGGAGGTCCCATAACAGCTTATGAGTTTCTCATTTTCTGTATATGAATGCTAGGGATTGATTGAATTCAAGTTTCCAGGCATGGAGGCAAGCACTTTTATCTGCTGAGCCACCCCTAAAGTTAATTTCTGTATTATGATGTGAGATATGAATTTTGGTTTATTTATTTTTGGATTATTTATTTAAGATTTGGTTTTTATTTTTTTAATTATCTTTTTAGTGTATGTTTGAGTAGCTGTGCGAGCTTATGCCCTACATACATCTGCAGGGCGGAAGAAAGCACTAATTTTGCTGGATTGGAATTACAGTTAGGGCTACCATGTTGGTGCTGGGAATTGAACCTGGGTCTTATGGAAGAACAATCTGTTCTCTTAATCCCTAAGCTACCTCTCCAGACCCCTACTTTTTTTTTTTTTTTTTTGTTGTTGTT
>NW_004949208.1:919078-921438 GCF_000317375.1 Microtus ochrogaster | reverse complement strand
GTAGACCAGGCTGGTCTCGAACTCAAAGAGATCTGCCTGCCTCTGCCTCCCGAGTGCTGGGATTAAAGGCGTGCACCACCATCACCCGGCCCTTCCTCTTTTAATTTAAATTGTTTTGCTGCTGAATGGTGGTGGTTTATGCCTTTAATCCCAGCACTCCCAGAGGCAGAGACAGGTGGATCTCTTGAGTTCGAGGCCAGCTTGGTCTACAGAGTGAGTTCCAGGCTTCAAAGCTATAGAGAAACCCCCCAAAAAAGTTTTTGCCTTTGTATATTACATGTACCATGTGCTAGCACAGTCAGAAAAGGGCATTGTATTCTCTGGAACTGGAGTTAGTGATGGTTGTAAACTTCCATGTAGGTACTAGGAACTGAATCTGGGACCTCTGCAAGGTTAGGCACTTAACTGCTGAGCCTTCTTTCTGCCCCCCCCCCTTTTTTTTTTGGTTTTTCGAGACAGGGTTTCTCTGTGGCTTTGGAGCCTGTCCTGGCACTAGCTCTGTAGACCAGGCTGGACTCGAACTCACAGATCCGCCTGCCTCTGCCTTAAGACAAAGACTTAATTTATAGCTTTGGCTCCCCTGAACTATGTAGACCAATCTGGCCTCCAATCATAGAAATCGGCTGCCTCTGCCATGTCATTTTAGTGGGATTAAAGTTGTGTTGCCACCACACCATCTTTCTATTTTTAGATGAGGTCTGATAACTAGGTTTATCTCTATATCCTGAGTCCTGATACTATCGATATCTATGACCATGTCTTGTTTATATAGTTGTAGAGATGGAACCTAGAGCTTTGTACATATTAGGAAAGCATAGTTAACATCTGTATCCTCAACCTTGTCTGTTTTGTTGTTTTGGTTGGCTGATCTCCCCCCTCCCCCCGATGATTTCTCTGTGTAACCCTGGTTGTTATGGACTCTGGTCTCAAAATCAGAGATCCACCTGTCTGCCTCCTGAGTGTACCAGTGTACCTACCACCACTACCATTTCATTTCTTTTCTTTTTCTTTCTTTCTTTCTTTCTTTCTTTCTTTCTTTCTTTCTTTCTTTCTCTTTTTGTCTTTCTTTCTGGTTAATTTTTTTCTTTAGCTAGTAAACTTGTATGACTTGGGGTTCCTTAGTGGTTCCTTTTTTATTGTATATAATAACATGTATTATAACATTGGTAAAGCATTTGTGAATGTATTGTATATAATGTATTGTATATAATAACACATTGTAACATTGGTAAAGCATTTGCGAATGTTGCATTTCTAATCTCTTGTGTCTGTTTTGATTTATTGAGTCAAGGCAAGGTTTCACTGGTAACCTTGGCTGTTCAGTAACTAGCTCTGTAGAACAGGCTGACCTTGAACTCACAGAGAGAGATCTGTGATTAAAGTTGTATGCCACTTGCCACCCTTCACATACACAACCTAGCCTTTTCAGTCAATCCTGCCTTTGCCGTTAGAATGCTGGGATTATCTATCATCATGCCCAATTAATTTGCTAGGTCTTCTATAGCAGTCCAAAATTAAAAATTTATATTGTTATGGTTTAAATGTAAAATTGTATTCAATGAGTATTGGTTTAAACAATATTTATTACTGAATAAAATATTTTTCTTGCAGTTTGGATGTGGATAGTGAAGCTAAGAAACTATTGGGATTAGGACAGAAACATCTGGTAATGGGGGACATTCCATCGGCAGTTAATGCATTCCAGGAAGCAGCTAGTCTTTTGTAAGTATATGTTTATTATAAAACAGTATTATATTGCCAACCAACCTTTAAAAGTTTTTCTATGGGAAGAAAGAATGAAGACTAAGGATATAGTTAAATGGTAGAGTACTTGTCTAATATATATGTCTAATCCTCTGAACCACAACTCTGGCTCTTTACTTCCCATAGAGGAGTTTTTCTTGTAATTCTAAGCCTAAGTATCACTTCGTAATTTCAGTAATTTTTCTGAGTAAGGTGATTTTTTTTTTTTCCCAGTCATTACTGATTAAGAAGACAATTAAAACCAGACAATAGTGGTGCATGCCTTTAATCCCAGCATTTGGAGGCCGAGGCAGGTGGATCCTCTGAATTTGAGACCAGCCTGGTCTACAGAGTGAGTTCCAGGACAGCCTGGGTTACATAGAAACCCTGTCTTGAAAACCAATAAAAGAAAAAAAGACAATTTATTTTTACTCTTTATTATTTAAAATATGATTGGGTTCAGTTAAAATATGATTGGTTGTACAGAACTTATTCTGTAGACCAGGCTGGCTTTAAACTCACCAAGATCCTCCTGCCTCGGCCTCTCAAGTGCTGGAATTAAAGGTGTGTACCACCATCGCTTGGCTAGGAGATCTTGTTTGATTACTTTTTTTTTT
>NW_004949208.1:899661-917803 GCF_000317375.1 Microtus ochrogaster | reverse complement strand
TTCGAGACCAGCCTGGTCTACAAGAGCTAGTTCCAGGACAGGCTCCAAAACCACAGAGAAACCCTGTCTCGAAAAACCAAAAAAAAAAAAGAAATTAGTATTTTAATTCTTCATAATAATGGGTTTCATTAGGACTTTTCTTACATAATCATCATATAGTTCAATTATTTTTACCCCCGTTTACCCTCTCATGCCCTTCCCACTTGTGTTAATATTCTTTTTCCCAGCTGTGCCCCTGCTTCCTGTACTTTGATGTGTGCTACCAGTGAGTTTCGTTAGGTTCATTCATTGGCAAGAGGGTAGTTTATCAGTGGTTGCACACTGAAGGAAATGTCTTTGGCTTCCTACCAGTTGTTGTCAGTATATATAAAAATTTTCATGTAAGGCTGAAGCCTCATGAGCCCCTTCCATTTTCCCTGACCAGTTGCTCGCATGCCTATTCCTGTGGCGATCTTGCATAGGCGATCACTGTTGCTGGAGAGGAGTAGAGTGTTCTTGTCTTATCATATCTGGAAATTAGTGTCCTCACCCTTCATTTCCAATCACACATTCCTTGTGCCTCTTCTTGGACCCTGAGCCTTGGGAGTATAATACAGATGCCCCAGGGTGAGTCCATGACTATCATGGAAGGGAGCATCACAGCAAACCAGTAGGCATGGCACTAGAGAATTATCTGAGAGCTTAGAACTGAGGCAGCAAACTTGATGTGGAGAGAGTAAATTGAGAATGTTACCCCTAGTAACAGTCCTCTTCCAACGAGCCAAACCTCCACTAACTGGGGATCAAGCTATGACCCTAACATGAGCCTGTGGGGGGTAGGTTTCATTCAAACCACTACCAGGTGTTCACTGTGTAAACCAGGCTGGTCTTGGATTCAGAGAATTGCCTGATACTGACTCCTGAGTGTTGGGATTAAAGGCATGTGACAAAGATTCTTTTCTTATTTTAATTCAATGTAAGTGTGGGTATGTGCATATGTGAGCAAGTGTTCTTCCAGGCTAGTCCTCAGATCCCTTTGGGCTGGAGTTAGATTTGTGAGCCATCTGATGTGAGTGCTAGCAACTGAACTCAGAAGTGCAGCACTGCTTCCCCATCTCTCCTGGCCCCTCATCCCCTTATTTTTAAAGACTAGTCTCCGGGCTGGAGAGATGGCTCAGAGGTTAAGAGCATTGCCTGCTCTTCCAAAGGTCCTGAGTTCAATTCCCAGCAACCACATGGTGGCTCACAACCAGCTGTAACGAGGTCTGGTGCCCCCTTCTGGTCTTCAGGCATACACACAGACAGTATATTGTATACATAATAAATAAATAAATATTTAAAATAAATAAAGACTAGTCTCACTTTGTGGACCTGGCTAGCCTGACACTTGTAGAACTACTACTCCTGGTTTGAATATGTAGCTTTGTTTTCTTTTTACTTGATTTTTTTTTGTTGCCTTTTTTCCTTGTTGAAATACATTGTTAGGGACTAGTTATACTTTTGTGCTTTTTCTTGTAGAATGGAGAATGGAGTGCTGGGAAATGCCTTGGAAGGAGTGCATGTAGAAGAGGAAGAAGAAAAAACAGAAGATGAATCTTTGGTTGAAAATAATGATAATGTAGATGGTATGTAGAGTTGCATGCTGCATTCAAGAGATGCGATGACCTATGGTTCCTTTAAATAAGTTATAGAAATAGGGTCCTTATGTTGGTGGTTTCTCCAAAGGTACTTGGGCTGATACAATAGATGTAGGCTATTATTAAAGTGACAGCCTCTCTAAGAGAGTAACTAAATTTATCTAATAACCATCATTTAAGTTGTATATTTAAATATTAAGAACATTACTTTTCTGATGCATATTTATTTTTAAAACCATGTTGCATAGCCCAGTTATTTTAATGTAGGAGTCCTTGGAGCACTTTTGTGTTTTATGCATCTTAGAAAATTAAATATTTTCTGAGTTTGGCTGTTAGAGTTTTACAGATCAAATAAATATAATGTTGAAGAGAGTAAGGAAAGGTTGACATGTCTTCTCTGACTGGTAATCAGATTACTTGAAGTGAATATATGCAGTTTCTAGTCTAAAGAGGTTTGATTTCTTTTGCAGTATGTTGCTTTGCTAGCTTGTATTCTTTTTGCTTTTCTCACTGGGGCACCTGCTAAATGTTAGCCAGGCTATTTGAGGACTTAAAGGGAATGTATTTCTAGTTTCCATTTATGCTTTTATCATTAAACTCGGAGACATGTTTATGCTTCATCTTCTTTAACCATGTAGAGGAAGCAAGGGAAGAGTTGAGAGAACAGGTTTATGACGCCATGGGAGAAAAAGAAGCCAAAAAAACAGAAGGCAAGTCTCTGTCAAAGCCTGAAACTGATACAGAACAGGAAAGTGAAGTGGAGAAGGGTGGAAGAGAAGATATGGATATAAGTGAGCCTGCAGAGAAGCTACAGGAAAAAGTTGAATCAACTTCAAAGCAGTTAACTGAATCCTCTGGAGAGGCAAAAGAAGCAGCAATACCAGGACTGAATGAAACTGAGGTCACTTCTGGGAAGACAGAACAGGCATCATTGTGTGCTGAGGAAGGAAAATCAATTTCTGGAGCTTATGTTCAAAATAAAGAATGCAGAGAAACAGTGCCTCAGGAGAAGGAGGGAGAGGAAATAATGAGCGTAGAAAAAAAGCTAAAAGAAACTTCAGAAGATCAGCCTATTGGGGCTCCAGAAAAGCAGGGCACTGCCATGAAGGTAGAAGCTGAAACAGTAGATGCCGCAGTCAATGTGGGTGTGGATGTGGGTGGGGAGGAACCAAAGGATCAGGTAGCTTCCTCTGAGAGTGAAGTAGGAACGGCTGTTCTTGAGCAACTGTCAGGGCAAGATGCAGTGTCACCAGCGGTGGCTGCAGAGGCTGGGTCAGATGTCTCTGAGAAGCCAGGGCAGGAGATTACAGTTCTTCTCAACAATGGTTCAGTTGATGGACCATCAGCTGCAGAAGATCAGACTCCTAGTGAACCACAGACTTCTGCAGAAAGACTGACAGAGACTAAAGATGGTTCAAGTGTAGAGGAGGTCAAGGCAGAGCTGGTTCCTGAACAGGAGGAAGCTATGCTACCTGTAGAAGAGTCTGAGGCAGCTGGAGATGAGGTTGAGACCAAGGTAGCCCAGAGGGCCACGGAGAAAGCACCTGAAGACAAATTTAAGATAGCTGCTAATGAAGAGACACAAGAGAGAGACGAACAGATGAAAGAGGGTGAAGGTAACCGGAATACACTAGAGCTGCAATGGGTGGAGTCCATTCTAGATTTGACTCACTAATCATTGGTAAAAGTCAGCCTTCCATTCAGAATTTTCAGTCTGCCTTTGGATTAGGAAAGGATTACTTTAGGAAAGGTCTAAATGAAAATGGGGTTAATTTAAGAACATGGTGATGGGTTAAAGTTAAATCAAGAACACCAAGTCTTTAGCTGGTGGTAGCTAATATTTTTACTAATTAAAAAGTAGATCTTCTGATTTCTGAAATTTGGCTAGCTATCAGTAACTTGTGCCATACTAGCCAATGAGGTGATATGAAGGGTGGATTAAAAATGGATTGTGGGATAGGTAGGGAAATAATAGGATAGGCTGGCAGAGAATGCTGAATGGATGTTAACTTGCATGCCTTTGGGTTTTTTAACTTACTGTTCACATGGTTTCTCTTATGTGCTGTAGGAAGTAGGAACCGAACAGTAGAATCCACTGAATTGGTACACTTAAGCAGGCATGCCATTTAAATAAATGAAGGCAGTTAGCATTCTTGTGTCCTTTCCACATTTTGATTTATAGAAATGTTTAGAGGTTATTCACAATAATGATAGTAGTGTGTCCCACCCCTTTTTTAGGGAAAAGAGATAGCAAAGTACTTAGCTATTTATCTCTTGTTGCTTTCCTTCCTCATTTCATGCTTGCTTTGGCTGCTAAACAACTTAGTGGCTTAATCCTGTTTCAATTTTATCAGAATGTTTTAGCCTCTAATTACTAATTGGCACGTCTGACTTGAGTTGTGCTCAGTTGGGGATTCTACTGTATATGTAAATTTCATCTAACATGGGCATTAATGACTACAGGTCTTATTTCAATTAATATCTTGTGTAATTGCTAGACTGTTTCAAGAGTTATCTATTTACAGGTATATTTCAATTCATATTTTTTGTGTAATTGCTAGACTATTTTGAGAGTTGTCTTAAGTTGTAGATTTTCAATGATCCATCTTTAATACTTGACCTTTCTGGCAAGCATCTGCCTATAATGTAGGTCCTTCCCTGCTCTAGTTATCTATTTACAGGTATATTTCAATTCATATTTTTTGTGTAATTGCTAGACTATTTTGAGAGTTGTCTTAAGTTGTAGATTTTCAATGATCCATCTTTAATACTTGACCTTTCTGGCAAGCATCTGCCTATAATGTAGGTCCTTCCCTGCTCTCCAGCCAGCATGGACACAGCCAGAGGTGAACTTGTCAAGTGGTAGTACTGGTGGGCTTCTTAAGTTTCAGGACTTCTTTAGTAGAAAGCACAGAATTGAATTCCTGCTTTTTTTTGAAACAGGTTTTTTGAAAATGCTGATGTCTTGTTTCTTCCTCTTCTCTTCCTAGTGTTGAGGATTGAACCCAGGGCAGCATGTGTATTAGACAAGCACTCCACTATTGAACCAAATCCATAACCTATGAGTGTTATTTGACTGATAAAATTTTCTGTATTTTCCAAATAAGGCATGGGGGGGGGCAGGAAGTCTTTCATCACACCTAATAAAGAGATGGGTAAGTCAGGCTTTAAGGCTTAAATGCTAGTTCACCCCCTCCCCTAGACAGGGCTTCTCTTTGTAACAGCCCTAGCTCTGTAAATAAGGCTGACCTTGAACACTTAGAGATCTGCCTGCCTCTGTCTCCTAGGTATTGGGATTAAAGGTGTGGGTGTGCAGTGCTAGTCCTTATTTTACATGTGAGAACCTGAGTTTGAGTCCCCGGAACCCACATCAAAGCGGGAATGTACTCACATCTATAATACCAGTGCTCTTAAGGGCAGATAAGGAACCACAGACAGGACTCCCAGATGCTTGTGAGACATCTAATTTGGAAAATAGGACAGACACCCTGTCTGATCTCTGACCCAACCCAAGGCTATCCTCTGACCTATATAAGTGTATCCACATTCCCATATATACATCTACACACAGTTAAAGCACTGGTGCCTGAAATGACACTGAGTGGTAGAATACTTGTCTGGCATGAGTAAAGTTCTGTGTTTGATCCCAGCAGCACAAGAAAATAGGAATCCATTTCATGGTACTTGACTTTTTATGGCTTGTAGGATATGAATATCGCTTATAAATCAATGTGTTCTTTTCTTTTTCCTGTTCCATTCTCTGTCTTCTTGGTGTGTTTTAATTGTCATATTAGATATGGTTGGTAAGTGAACAAAAATTTAAGTTACTCTGCTCAGGTTGTTTGTGCTAAGTGGGTATTTGATTTATGTATAGGAATTCCACATCATCATTTGTTTTTGAGGGAGGAGCTCATGAGATTACATGAGGCATCATGCCTGGGTTTGGTTAAATATTTTTTTGTTGGTATTTTTCTTTTGAAACAGGGTTTCTGTCTGAAACTCATTTTAGACCAGGCTGTACTCAAACTCAGATCTGCTTGCCTCTGCCTTTTGAGTGCTGGGATTAAAAGGTGTGTGCTGCCATTACACCTTTTATTAAAATAAAAAGACATGACAGCTTTTCATTAAATCTTTAGGTAGTAAAAATAAATAATGAAATTTTAAGCAGTATTGTGAGAGTACATGTATCTACTTCTGTACTCTGATTATTGTAGGAGGATGTGTGGAGTCATTAAAATGAATCTAGTCTAAACTTCAGGGCACTACATTACATGAAAAAGGTAACACTGGAGCTGGATTAGTTGTTAAGAGCACATATTGCTCTTGAAAAGGACCAGTTTGATTCTCAGCCCCATAGTAGACAGCTCACAACTGCCTGTAACTCCACCTCCAGGGCATCTTTCTGGGCCTCCACGGGTGTGTATGTATGTATGTATGGTGTGTATATATATGTGTATGTGTATATATATATATATATATATACACACACACATACATACATACATGATTAAAAATCTAAATTAAAAAATGCTTTAGTAGCTCTACTTCAGAAGCACTAAATTGCATAGTCAGAGTCAAATAAAAGAGCCTTTTTGTATTATGGGAACTTAATAACTAGCTAGTTGTGGAGCTCCTGTCTCAGAGACCTTGTCTCAGAAAATAAGGTGGAAAGAGGTAGAGGAAGCACCTGACACTGACTTTTTGTCTCTGTGGATATATGCTACACACAATTATGAGACTTTTGGTTAGTTATGGTTTAACTATAGTTGTTAACTAGGTCGTTATTTGCAAATGTTCAGGTACTGTTGGTTTGTGCTACCAATTGGAAATATACAAGAATGTTCTATGCCTGTTGTTATGAATCAGTGTTGATTTGCAGATAAATTGCTGAGACAGGCACTATGGCCAGGTGTTTAGTAAGCACTTGAGAAGGAGAGGCAGCCAGGTCTCTCTTGGCTTGAAGCCAGCCTGGTATATACGTCAAGTTTAAGAACGGCTGAAGTTAGACCTTGTCTCAAACAACAACATTTTATAATCTTTGAGTTGGAGTTAAAAATGTTGAACATGCCTGGTGGTGGTTCATGCCTTTAATTCCAGTACTCTGGGGTGGAAGCAGGAGGATCTGGATCTCTGAGTTGTAGACCAGCCTGGTCTACAGAGTGAGTTTCAGAACAGGTTCCAAAGCTACAGAGAAACCTTGTCTTGGGAGGGAAAAAAAAACCCAAAAAAAGTTGAGCATGCTGTCAGCTATATATTTCCAGCTACTAGGGAGATGCAGAAGGATTGCAATGTTTGGTCTTTGGGGCTAGTTTGGGCTATATAGTAAGAGTTTGTTTCTTTAAGAAGAAAGTGG
Source organism: Microtus ochrogaster (assembly GCF_000317375.1). Classification (NCBI taxonomy): domain Eukaryota; kingdom Metazoa; phylum Chordata; class Mammalia; order Rodentia; family Cricetidae; genus Microtus; species Microtus ochrogaster. Next base: position 910,834 of record NW_004949208.1, on the reverse strand, counting down.
AAGGGGCTGGAGAGATGGCTCAGCAGCTAAGAACAGCCATTAGCTACTCTTCCAGAGGTCCTAAATTCAATCCCAGCAACCACATGGTTGCCCACAGCCATTTGTATTGAGATCTGTTTCCCTCCTCTGGCCTGAAGGCAGAACACTACATAATATATAATATAATAATATATAAATAAATGAGTGAATAAATAAATTTTAGAAAAAACAGCAACAAAAACAGAAGCATGGGCAGTAGAGGCACACACACGCCTTTAAACCTAGCATTCAGGAGATAGAGATAGGCAGATTTCTGTGAGTTCAAGGCCAGCCTGATGTACAAGAGCTATTTCCAGGAAAGCTAGGGCTGTTACACAGAGAAACCCTGTCTCAAAAACCAAACCATACAAACAACACCCAGAAAAAAATAAAACAACAAAGAGCCTCAACTAGCATAATACATACTTAATTTAAGTGATGATTGTGTCAACTGAAACAGCTGGTGTTTTGGGTTTTAAATCTTATAAAAGCTTGTTTCTGACTTGTGACTGTGTATCAAAATAGGTGTAGGTATGGTTACATATTTAAATGAAAATTGTTTTTTGAATCAGGGTTTCTCTGCCCTGGCTGTCCTGGAACTCTTGTTCTTGGGCTGACCTCAAATTCAGAAATTCACCTGCCTCTGACTCCTGAGTGCTAGGATTAAAGACATGTGCCACCAACACTTGGTTTATGTTGAAATCTTAAGAAACTGGCTTGTTCCTAGTTTTTTTCTTTTTGTTGTTTCTAGAGTCTATCTGACATGCTCTTGTCATTTTCTTTGTCTTCTTCCTCTTCCCCATAGCTTCTTGTAGGAAAGCTAGTCCCTTGGCTAATTGTGAATGGATAGGATTATTTAGGTTTTGGTACTTTCAGTGTACTATTTATTTAATGAATGACTAAAACTTGTCTGCTGCGTAGATACGAGATTCTTGGAAGGCTTTATTTCCTTAGTCCTTAAACGTTGACATTTTGATGAATAGACTAGTTTAGATTTGAATTAGGTGTTAACCTCTGATTTTAACTTCAGATGCTAACTGATGTGGGTTAGCCTCTTTCCTGTTCTGTCTTAGAATGTAGGTTGACAGATAATTTATCAGAATCTGACCAAATAGAAAATACCTTTAGTTACATCTCAATACTGAGGAATTTTTGCTTGTAGAAACTGAAGGCTCAGAGGAAGAAGACAAAGAAAATGACAAGGCTGAAGAAAACACAAATGAATCAGTTCTTGAAAACAAGGTAAGTTGTTATTCCTTCAGTAACTTTGTTACTGTAGGCCCATGGCTTACTAGAATAGAAAGGTAGATAGCTGGTTCTTGGTTAGGGCGTAGAGGTCCTTTATTCATCATAAAATGAAATGCAGCATCACAATTGCTTCACTTTACATGGAGACCTTAGATACTAGGGGCCCATTTCACTTTACATGGAGACCTTAGATACTAGGGGCCCATTTCACTTTACATGGAGACCTTAGATACTAGGGGCCCATTTGGTAGGTTTTATAGAGAAGGCCTGCATTTTGAGTTGCAACCAACCTTCCTTTTTAAAATGATAGTAGATATATTTTCAAAAGATCTCTTGTACTTCTGCCTAATGCCAATGATTTGGATATACTTCAGTCTCTTCAAGAAAACGAAGAGGAGGAGATTGGGAACTTAGAGCTTGCCTGGGATATGCTGGATTTAGCAAAGATCATTTTTAAAAGGTAAAAACTCTTGGTGCTTTTAAGTAGATTGGTGTTTGAAAATGCAAAAGCACTTTAGGATTAGACAGTTATTTTTAAGGCTTTTCTAATTACCTTTCTTTTTAGGCAAGAAACAAAAGAAGCTCAGCTTTATGCTGCACAAGCCCATCTTAAACTTGGAGAAGTTAGTGTTGAATCTGGTAATGCATTTTCCAATTTTGCTGTCTCCTAACTTCCTTCATGTCCCCATTCTCTTGTTTCTATAGACAGAAGAATAGGTCTGAGTTCCTTATAGTGCCTAGAGCAGTGAAACAGCCTTGTAAATGGTTTATCTGACAGTTAAACCAAACTTAGCAGGGGAAACAGAGATAGGAAGATCTTTGAGCTCAAGAGCAGTATGGTCTATGAAGCAAATTTTAGGCCACCCAGAGCTATAGTGAGACCCTGTTTGGAAAGTTAGGAGGAAGGGAGAAATTGGAATGTAAAATGAGACTATTCCTGAACTGAATTCTGAAAGTGCTTTATATTAAATGTTGTACAATTCTCGATGTTTTGTCTTCATTAGAGAATTATATCCAAGCTGTGGAGGAGTTCCAGGCTTGCTTAAGCCTCCAGGAACAATATTTGGAAGCCCATGACCGTCTCCTTGCAGAGACTCACTACCAGTTGGGTTTGGCCTACGGTTATAACTCTCAGTATGATGAGGCAGTGACACAGTATGGCAAATCTATTGAAGTCATTGAGAAGAGAATGGGTGAGTGAACAGCAGCTACTTTATGCTTAGATGATGCAGCAATTTACTGTGGGGGGAAAACAAGGTCCTTTTGGTACTAATGATTTAAGCCTGTTCTTTGTAGCTGTACTAAATGAGCAGATGAAGGAGGCTGAAGGATCATTTACTGAATATGAGAAAGAAATTGAGGAGCTGAAAGAACTGCTACCTGAAATTAGAGAAAAGATAGAAGATGCAAAGGAGTCTCAGCGTAGTGGGAATGTAGCTGAACTGGCCTTGAAAGCTACTCTGGTTTGTTGAGTTTTTTCTTAAAATTTTCTAAATAACATGGTACCTGGGCTGCCCTGGACCTCTCTCTGTAGACCAGGCTGGCCTCGAACTCAGAGATATGCCTGCCTATGCCTCCCAAGTGCTGGGATTAAAGGTGTGCGCCAGCACTGCCGGACTGTCCATGAGAGAGTTGATCAGAATAAGAGGTCATCTCACTTGTTCCAAACAGTACAGTTGGTAGAAAGTATGCCATGTGCAGACACACTTGTTTAAAAGCTCTCACTGTTACTTTGTGTGGCCATCGGCTTTTCTTTGCTTTTCAGCATAAATACTATGTTAAACTATTGTAAAATGTTTTTGACAATACCATATAGAAAAGGCTGAAGTCATGGAATCTCTTAAACCTAAATTACCTGGCTCCATTGCTGGCCATAGACATGCTTGCTGGGGAATGTTCTGTCAGAAATAGGACATGAAGGGTTTAGTTTCTTGTTTGTCTTTGTGTGGAAGACCTTGCCAGTGATGCTGAAACCTTTTAATCGATTGCTTGGTGGGTAACATAAGCCTGGGTGGCTGGGGTTCTATGCTATACCTTACTGTGTCTGTGTCTCACAGGTAGAGAGTTCCTCTTCAGGTTTCACTGCTAGTGGAGCAGGCACCTCAGTCTCCATGGTGTGTATTGTGTGTGTGTGTTTCCTTCAATAAGCCTACCTTGAGTCAAATAAGGTTTTTGTAAATTGCTAATAACAAAGAATTATTTTTGCCAGATTGCCAATAGAAAGCCAACAGATGGTGCTTCCTCGTCAAATTGTGTGACTGATATTTCCCATCTTGTCAGAAAGAAGGTAAAATTTACATGTATTTATTTTTTAACCTTTTCTCCAGTCTACATTTGCGGGTAGGAAGTCTGAAATAATACACTAGCAGTAATTGATTCACCCTCTTAGTGGCACAGTGTAACACTCATTTTCAAAAGAGTGAATTATTTTTTTTGTTTTTGGTTTTGGTTTTTCGAGACAGGGTTTCTCTGTAGCTTTGGAGCCTGTCCTGGAACTCCCTTTGTAGACCAGGCTGGCCTTGAACTCACAGAGATCCGCCTGCCTCTGCCTCCCGAGTGCTGGGATTAAAGGCGCGCGCCACTACCGCCTGGCCAAAAGAGTGAATTCTTTACGTGAACCATTTCACTTAGCATACCTTACATAGCAAACTCATGGCTTCTTAGCCTGGGGCTACTTGGAAAGCTAAACAGGATTGATTAAGATGAGTACATTTTAAAATCTTGACTGGTTTAGCATGGCTGTTGACACTCTTGCCAATAGTCCCAATCAATAATTCTTTCCCTGAGGGGTAAATCTTGGCTTCTGTCTTTACTGACAAGTAACCTATTTGTACTCTTCGGATCTCTACCCCTCCCTCTCCCCAGTTCCATGTGTCCCAACTAGGGAAATGTTAAGATAAAATACACTGGGACATAGCAGTTTATTCCACTGTGTAGTGGTCAGCATTGCCTTGTGCTAGAGAACAGAGCTAGTGAGCTGTGAGTCAGGATGTTCAGGATATTGGCACCATGGGGATTACGGGATTATTTTGCAGCTTGTGTTTTTAAGATAAATATGAGGCCTTCATAATTGTATCTTTAGAGGAAACCAGAAGAAGAGAGCCCCCGGAAAGATGCAAAGAAAGCCAAGCAGGAGCCAGAGCTGAATGGAGGCAGTGGGGATGCTGTCCCCAGTGGACAGGAAGGTTCAGAAAACATGGAGGCTGAGGTGGGTAGTTTTAAGACTTGGCCACTTGGCCTAACCTGCTGCTTTCAGGGCTGGGAAGCCAGGCCTTCCAAGTGCATATGATATAATAACAGAATGGTTGTACTGAATATAGTTTGCTTATGAATGCCTGACAGATTTTATGATTTCTTTCATGAATTATTGAAAGGTAAGACTATTTGATCCTTCCCATGTAATGTGTGAACTGCTGGCTTTTTCAGCCTTAGCATCTTGTAGTTTTGTTTCATAGAAAAGTGCAAACTTCCCTGTGTTTACTTGTGACTGAAGCCTGCTACGTTATACATTATGGGATGGCTTATGTCATACCTTAAGTTATACCTAGGCTCTTTGTCTTTTAGGCTGAGAATCAGGCTAAAAGCCCAGCAGCAGCAGAGGGGACAGTGGAGTCTGCAGCTACAGTTGAAGGCACTGCATGTTAAGAGGGAACAGAACCTTTCTCCCAAGGGAAAGTGGTTTTGTACATAATGTATTTTTTCACTTTTGGGGGTTCTTTTTGTATAACTTCAATAAAGATTGTAGGCAACAGCTAAGGCTTTTATGGCTTTTTCTTAAAATATAATATGCCTTGGGGCACTAGGTTGTTTTGGTGTATGTGTTTACTGTGTATGTTGCTGTTGGACAACCCACTTCCTGTCTAATGCAGAGGTGATCAAATATGGCTAGATGTCCATCTTCTGGTGCTAAGTTTCTACTTCCAAATACTTGGCTGAATTTTATTGTCTTGCACTTTCAGTGGTGCTGTTCCTGGATTGGGGGGGGGGGGTCTGCCAAACAAGAACTGGGTAGGAATGTACTTGGTGCAGAAAATGGATGATTGGATATGAGCCAGGTCTTGGGTTGTACCGATTTTCTTTCACCTGGTTTCCAATTAAGACTATAATCCTATGCTGGAAAACTGATAAAAACATGGGAAGTGATCCCTGAGGAAAACAGTTGGTATGTTAAATCAGACACAAGTTCTGACTGGAAAGGCTCAGATTGAGGTGGGGGTAACTGGAAGAATCTGGAGGAGAAAGTCTGATCTGTACATAGTAAGGTTGCAGTATGTCAATAATTGGAATTGTTCTATTGTCTGCAGTTTTGCTTTAGAAAAAATAAATATGCTAATTAAAAATCTTTCTTCTGGAATTATACTTTTTTACAAGAAGGGTTCTGGGTTACCTGGAGTACCTCACTGGGATATGGGGTTGAGTGACAAGCTGTTCTGTCAGTTCTGGGTATTTAGTTGAGGTGCTAAAGGCCATCCTATTGAGTGCAGGAAGTGGGAGCTGCCTTACACTGGCTCACTGGCTCTTTTGTTTTTCCAAGACAGGGTTTCACAGTAGGTTTAGAGCCTGTCCTTGAACTAGCTCTTGTAGACCAGGCTGAACTTGCAGAGATCTGCCTGCCTCTGTCTCCAGAGTGCTGGGATTAAAGTCATGCGCCATCACCACCTGGCTCTACTGGCTCTTTCAAAGGCCAGTGTTGAAACAGATCCCCCTCATTGCTGTTGGAGAAGCATAGAGCCTGGGGGCAAAGTAGTGTTGAGTGCGGATGGCATTGTGCTGAAATGACAGTTTTTGTGGGTTTTTTTTTTCCTCTCACAAATTATTTCTCTGGGCTGGTCACTAAGGCTTGGGCTCATCCTGACTTTGAACATTGTATTGTTCTGAGTCCTAAAGTTTCTCCATCTTTCCAGTTGGAATTGACTTGATATGACCAGTACAAGATCTTTGCTGATTGGATTTGTAGTTGTTCAGAATGCTATTCCAGTACATGATCTACTTGGCTGGAACCTAAATCTTCAGAAAGCTTTGGATTGTGGATGGATAGATTTCTGTCCAGAAGTACTGACGAAGCTGGGACTGTAGTGAAATCTGACAATAAAGCTAGCTTTAGTAAAACAGCTATTTTCAGAGATTTGAATGCCAGGCAGTTACTGTGGATATCTGAAATCATTTACTCCTCAATCTGTTTTGCGAAAGGAAAATGTACAGAAAAACTAGTTGGCTTGGTTGGGATTTATCTAAGACTTTATTAAAAAAAAAAAAACAAAACTGCAGGTCAGGCTGGGCGGCGGTGGCGCACACCTTTATTCCCAGCCCTCGGGAGGCAGAAGCAGGTTGATTATTGAGTTTGAGGCCAGTGTGGTCTACAAGAGTAAGTTCCAGGACAGCAGGACTATTATATAGAAAAATCCAGTCTCGAAAAACCAAAAGAGAAAAAAAAGCTACAAGTCTAGAACTAGGCCTTCTGTCTTCAAAAACTTGGTGGGTTTGGGTCAAAACTGGTGGGATCTCAAATGCTCATCTTCATCTGTGACACGAAAGCCTCTTCTGTGGAAGGCTGGGGGTCTACAAAGCCAGGATTGTGGGAGAAGGAACTGGTTTCCAGTGAAGATGGATTGGATACCTGTAGAACATGAAAGGTAGTTTTGTTGTTGTTTTAATTTAAGCAGAACTAGAGGTAAAAAGATTGTGGAGTGCCGGGCGGTGGTGGCGCACGCCTTTAATCCTAGCACTTGGGAGGCAGAGGCAGGCGGATCTCTGTGAGTTCGAGACCAGCCTGGTCTACAAGAGCTAGTTCCAGGACAGGCTCCAAAACCACAGAGAAACCCTGTCTCGAAAAAAGCAAAAAAAAAAAAAAAAAGATTGTGGAGTTTATCTGTGGACAAAGTCACAGAGAAGCAGGTTCTGCTACACAGTGTTTAGTGGGTAAATTTTAAGGATCAAATGGGTTAATATAGTCACTGATGCATACTAGCTAATAGAAGCTGATCAGTCATACTTTCTAGCTCCAGTGGATTCTTACCAGTGGTGGGTACTGGAACTGGTACTCATGGGCACTTGCTGGATTGATCTCTGCCAACGTCTGGACATCTGCGTCTCTTGCATTCACCAGTCTCAGAAAGAGCTCAGCTTGACCTGCCTGGGAAAAGGAAGAGTGGTACTCCATCTGAATCTTGGAGTAGACCCAGTCCCTACCCTCCACACGTACCTGGGGAATTTCATTCTGGCCAAGACTGAGGTTGGAGTTAGGAGGAAGGATCTGAAGTGGGAGGCGCCAACGTCCACTAAGCATCTGCTTATCTTGGTCAAATAGCAATAGTGAGGCCCAAGCCTTTGGTTGTGGTGCCCATGTAACACTCTGCCAGGCATGTAGTTCACAGATCAAAGATACCAGTGGTGATGGAGGCAATCTGTAGAACAACCAATGCCATGTAATACTAAGCCAAAATACCTTTTTAGGGCTTTTGTCATTCTGAGCCCCCAGGAGCACCTGTGTACAGATTTAACAATGAGGTGAGGCCTTCATTACTGACAGTGACTGACCTGGGTACAGGCTGCCTGCTTGCAAGGATGGCACAGTTGCCCATAGGTCCAGGAGCTGACGGTGGTGGTAAGCAAAGGGCTGGAGGCAATGCTGTGGTCTCTCCTGTATTCTGTCCATCCTGGACCAATCTTGTCAATAGCTGCACCCAAACCCAAGAAGCCTCAAGGCCCCATAGGAAGTCATAGAAAATGACAAGGCCAGCCCTGAAGAATACAAATCTAAGCACACAAATCAAATCCTCCCGTTCCTTACCCCCAGTACTCCCGTGTGTCTACTTAAATATCAGTAGTGGCTGAGTTAAAGAGGCTGTGAAGGAGAGAGCTGCCCTCACCCAGGATCATACGGTGCAGGGCCTAAAGCATCAGATGCTGGTAGGAAGAAGCGGCGATCGAGACCTAAGGTCCTTGTCATGGTTCCATTAACTATCTGCTGTGGACAAGAGTTTAAACCATACAGAACTGCAGATTGCCCATACTCCCCAAACTACATGCCAGGATTGCCAGTTTCCTCACAGATGTTGAAGTGTCATGGAAATTCTGGACATTTGTTGAACTTGGCATTGGTGGAAGGAGGAAGGATTTATCACCCCTTCTACTCAGGTGCGGCCAGGGATCAGCTAGGAGCTGAGGCTCCCTGGGTCCTAGAAACAGAAAAGGTTGGTTTGAGCTAGAGGAACTGAAGTGAGAAATCGGTAAAATAGAGTTATATACAAAAGGCACAAAGATAGGTGCATAGACACAAAACGATGATACACACATGGGCCTCATTCTGCAGGCATGGACCCTTCACCCCTTCTCTTGGGTTGAGTATCTTGGTATGGGCAAGGAAGGAGTTGGGTTTTCACTTACCCCAGGGCGCCAGACTCAGGCCCTTCTTCTGCAAGGCCTGTATTTCTGCCTCCAAGAGCCGGTTTTCGGCTTCCACCACTAGAAGCTCCTCAGAGAAGGCAGTTACTTTTTCTGAGATGAATTAAAGTGACGTGTCATCCTTTTTTTTAAAATATTTATTTATTTATTATGTGTACAGCATTCTTTCCATGTGTGCCCGCAAGCCAGAAGGGGGCGCCAGATCTCATTTTTAGATGGCTGTGAGCCACCATGTGGTTGCAGGGAATTGAACTCAGGACCTTTGGAAGAGCAGTCAGTGCTCTTAACCACTGAGCCATCTCTCCAGCCCCCTACGTGTCATCCTTTATGTAGTTCTCCAACATTAAGGTTTTCTGTGCAAGTCCGAATTTATCAAAAGGTTTTCCTATCTTGACCTCAGGCGGCTCCCACGCCAGTGGTGCCCTCCCTCACACCCTTTTCTCCTCCCAAGCCTAGGACCTCAATGTGCAAAGGTTCTCTAGGCTTGCCCTCCTCCTGCTCACCCTTGCGATTCTGCCACCGCCTCAACTCCAGGGCTGATGCCTCCACTTGCAGCTGCCATATTTTGTCCAAAACTCCGGGGTCCCGGCCACCACCGCTCACGTAGGCCTCACGTAGGGCCCTAGCGAGGAGGCAGCAGAAAGCAGTCTCCCCAGCCTGAACAGCCTCCCGCCCCTACACTCCACCCCCCGAGCTCGGGACCTCACTGGATCTCTGCAGGCAGTGTTCCTGGCTTGACCGGCGCAGGCGCACATCTCTTTGCCTCCTTAAAAGAGTCCCTCTGAATGCTGACGCAGGGAGGTGATGTCACGGACCCGAGACCAATCCCGAGCCCACGGCCCCGCCCCACTCGCGCTCCGCAAGGTTCCGCGGGAGTCTCACCGGGGCTGTGACTGTAGCGCTAATATGCGAGCCCCCAGCCTTTGCAGAGCGCCCCGTGTCCGGCCGGCCTCTGCCTTGAGTTCTCGGAGCTCGCGCTGCAGGCCGAATGGCGCGGGAAGTCCTCCCATGGGTCCCGCTACGCCAAGGAGACGCCGATTTAGCTCTGAGGGAGACAGGGGCCGAGTCAGGTGAGTCTAGCACAGCAGCAAGGCCCCGCGGCGACGCCTCCCTACCTCTCACCCTCTCCGCGGCGCTCCAGGGCCTGGCTTTGCGCTTCTGTCTCTGCCACGCGCCTAGCACGGGTTCCCTCCAATGTACGCAGCCTCTCGCCAGGGCTCCCTGCAGTCTGCGAGGTGGCACCCTCTGTCGCCCAGGGGCGCATTTCCTTTAGGGACAATCTCAGCAACTGCACCTGCAGGTAATGGGACCCGCTAGCTCTGAACTGGGTGATCTCCCTCAAGTGTTACCTACAGGTATGAAGTTTGTATCTATGCTGGGTGTAGGTGGGTGTGTACCTCCGCTGTCAACCTCTTTAGAGCAGATTTACTGGCCTCTTCCTGCTCTGGATGGCTCTGTTGCTCTTGTGCCACAATCTGGGGGCAGGGAGAAGAAGACTCCTGAGAATCCTGCTTGCTGGAAAACCTACCCCAACCATTGACGACCCTTACCGTGGTGCCCCGTTGTTCCATGGCTACTGAAGGCTGTGTTCCATGTGTCACCTCCGGAGTCAGTCGACCAATGCAGAATCGTTGGGTGTGGGTGGCCAACAAAGCCCAGGAGCGGAAAACCATGTCACAGGACTCGCAAGGCAGAAATCCGGACTCCCCAGAGTAATCGGCCATGGGATGGGATCCTTTAATGACAGCAGTGGAGTCCTATAGAGGGTATGGCAAAAGGGAAAGAACAGAGAGAAAAGGCCAACTCTTAAATCTCCAAGATCTTCAAATTTATGTTTATGTTTGGGGAGGAGCCCTAGCTCCCTGGGCAGCAAGTACAGGCCTAGACAGGCCAGAACAATGTCCCTTGCCACCTTTGGGAGGAGCCCCAATTGAGAAAGTCTCAGTCTGTTCCATCCATTGCATGAGTTTGGCCAAGTTGGCAGCAACTTCGATTTCTTTCCTTACAGAAAAGGCAGCACCTTTGCCTAACTGGGCCATATCACTTTGATCACTTCATAGCCTGTGGCAGGCAAGTGTTGTCTGTATCACTGATGTCCTCTGAAGTGGACAGGATTCAAGTTAGTGCTCTTCTCCACTGCAGGGAACATCAGAAGCTGCAATCTGTGTGCCTCTAAGCAAACACAGAATTACCGGGCTCCAGCTGTAGTCAGAATCAAAGACTGGTCAAATCATCTGTGCATCTATCAGGATTGTAAGAAGTTACCAAAGCACTCCTTTTCTAAACAAGATAGGGTCCTGAAGGTGTTTGCCACAAATACCCCAAATGCGGAACAAGTTACGAAGTGTGTAAAAAAATACTCTCAATTTAGCTCAATTCCAAAAGAGAAAAAGATCAATTTAGATTTGTTATGAAGACAAATGGTAAATGGCTAAGCCTTAATCTTTGTCTACTCCTCAACCCCAAGTTTGATGTTTTTTTTCCCCCAACAACATTCTTGTTT
>NW_004949208.1:845492-898571 GCF_000317375.1 Microtus ochrogaster | reverse complement strand
CAGAGATCCGCCTGCCTCTGCCTCCCAAGTGCTGGATTAAAGGCGTGCGCCACCACCGCCCGGCCACATCTTAAAATAATATTCTGCAACACATGCTGTAGGCGCATGTACAACTCAGAGAACAACTTGTGGGAATCAGTTCTAATCTTCTACCACCTCGTGATCCCAGGGATTGAATGCTAGTTGTCAGACATAGGGCATGAAGTACCTTAATCCATCTCAATGGTCATCTTTAAGATTTGCAAATGGCTCCCTTAATGATACTGCACTACAAGCAGCACAGGCTGCCGCATGCTCTTTGCCAGTCTACCTTCCGGGTCCTGTACGTTCACCTCTCTCCTTTCCTCTGGTTTGGCCAACAGTTTCTTTTAAATATGGCACTCCAGCTTATATATCGTTCATCCCTGTCTCATCAATACAATATTGCTTTGCATCTACTAGGGAAAGCAAAAGGATGCTATGACGGATACCCAGCTCTTAGCACACAGAACTTTGTTCTAAGTTTTCATCTTTTCTAAAAGAACTTCATTGGCCACTGGCCAGACATGGCTCAATCATGCCCCATGCACCCAGTTTTTTCTTTTTTGTTTTTTTTTTAAATATTTATTTATTATGTATACAATATTCTGTCTGTGTGTATGCCTGCAGGACAGAAGAGAGCCCCAGACCCCATTACAGATGGTTGTGAGCCACCATGTGGTTGCTGTGAGTTGAACTCAGGACCTTTGGAAGGGCAGGCAATGCTCTTAACCTCTGAGCCATCTCTCCAGCCCCCCTTTTTTGTTTTTTTTTGAGACTGAGTTTCTCTATGTAGCCTTAACTGTCCTGGAATTCTTGTCACAGAGAAACTCTTGTCTCTGCCTCCCAAATGCTGGAATTAAAGATGAGCACCACCACCACCTGGCTCCCAGTTCTTATGAAGTAGGAAACTGAGTCAGAACTCCTTTAAAACATGCAGAAAGCACACAAACCCACGCACACTGGTGAATCCTTGGCACTAAAACATTCTTTCAGGAAAGAAAATGTAGTTTATTATGAATAATTTATTGCACAGGTTCTTCTGCATCGAAGTTTTTGCTAAAAGGAACAGGAATTTAGGTGGGGCTGAATTCAGTTTTCTCCCAGACTTCTAAAAATATTTCCCCTAAAAAAAGAATCCACTCTCTAATTTTAAAGAAAATATATTTCTTACACAAGACAATCCAAACTGATGCAAAATATTTATTCCACGTTAGTTATTGTATGCAGTAGTTCCCCTCAACAGACTTGTGACAACCACATCTTTTAAATCTGTAAATAATGTTATCAAAATAATCTTAATCTTTGAAATCTCACAAAAATTCATATTTTACAATCCACCCTGAATATCAAGGCTGCAAGAATAACATTTCCTATATCCAAATATTTTACAGCTGTACCCAAAAAGAAAAAAAAAAAACAACAAAAAAATAAAACAAAAACAACCACATATGCCTGGTTAAGGGCTAAGTTGCCCGAGCAGCCAAAAATAAAATAAAACATCCAAATTATTAGCATTAATTTAATACAATTATAACTTCAATAGTCACTTTGTCATTGACAATGATTGCTTGAGCACAGGGGTGAGTGCCCAAGGGCTGGTAGTGGGCGCTGTGGTCAGAGCAGCATCTCCCTGCATCTCTGCACTGCCAGCTCCCACTTGTGCACGGCCTCACAGGTACTGTGTGTGCTTAAAAAATTCCACCACACAGATGTCTCTCTATTAAGCAGATAACAAAGAATAACAACAAAAGTTAAGCAAGACAATTGTTCTCTCTTTGGGATATGATTATTTCCCTTGTGCATGAAGTATTCAACAACGTAAGGAAAGGAAAAGAACACTTTTTATATTCTCTAAACACAAAGCTGAGCTCAGTGGGCAGGTCAACGGTGAGCACTCATATCTCTACTTCCAGGCATCGTCATCTGACGTCTCACTGCTGCTTGTTTCCGTGTCGGCACCCTCGTCCTCTGCATTCCGAGTGCTTCTCCACGGGGAGCACAGGCTGGAACTGCGGCTCAGCAACAAGCTGTTCTTTCCAAACCCATCTCTTCGTAGCTATGGGACATGAGAGAAAGAAAACATTTCTAACATCTCTCGAAGAACTTTTCAAACTTAAATGCAAAAATGAACCTTACAAGGATTTCATCTGTCTTATTTCCAGCACTTGGGAGGCAGAGGCAGGCGGATCTCTGTGAGTTCGAGACCAGCCTGGTCTACAGAGCTAGTTCCAGGACAGGCTCCAAAACCACAGAGAATCCCGTCTTGAAAAACCAAAAAAAAAAAAAAAAAAAAAAAAAAGAAACAGGGTCTTAACTATGTAGCCCTGGATCTCCCTAAGTAGACCATGCTGGCCTCTGCCTCAAGTGCTGGGCTGAGCCTGAAGATGTATGCTACTACACTTGGGTCATCCAATCAAGTCACAGTCTAAGCAGGGCAGTAGTGGCGCACACCTTTAAATCTAACACTTGGGAGGTAGAGACAGGTGGATCTCGGTGAGTTCGAGGCTAACCCAATCTACAAAGTGGGTTCCAAGACAGCCAAAGTTCTTACACAAAGAAATGTGGTCTCCGAAAACCAAAACTAAAACCAAAACCAAACAAAACAAACCCACCACCACAAAACCACAGTCTAAGCATGTATGGTCTGTGGAGTTTTAGAGCCCTATTTCAAACAGTTGTAAGTGGTAAAATCTTATGTCAGCCTGTACAGTGGCTCCATTATGAGATTTCCTAGGTATCATTTATGCTTTAAATATTGTCATTATTACCTCCCCCCCCCCCATACACACACAGAGTTTCTCTGTGCATCCACACTGGCTGACCTGGAACTCTGTAGTTCAGGATGGCATCAAACTCAAGAGACCTGCCTGCTTCTGCCTCCTGAGTGCTGGGGACTAAAGGTATGTGCCACCACTGCTCAACAAAGACTTATTTTTCTCATCTTTTATTTATTTTACATGCCAACCACAGCTCCGTCCCTCCTCCCACCTCCTTTCTATTCAGGCCCCACCATCCACTCCTCAGAAAGCATAAGACTTCCCAAGAGCAGATAACAAAGCCTGGCATATCAAGCGGAGGCAGGATTAGGCTCCTCGCCCCTGCATCAAGGCTGAGCAAGGTATCTATCTCACCATAGGGAAAGGATTCCAAAAAGCCATCTCATGCACCAGTGACAGATCCTGGTCCGACTTCAGCCAAGATTTTTATTTTTAATTGTGTGGTATCTATGGAAGCTAGACACCTCAAATCCTTTTGAGCTGGATTGTGAGCCAATATGGCTGCCAAGAATCAAACTCAGGTCCTAGGCAAGTACTGGATGCCCTCTTAACTATGTGGAAATCTCTCTCTAGCCCACTGTCTATGCTGCGGAGAGAAACAAATGAGGTCTGTAGAGATGTTATTTCTTTTGTTAATTTTTGTATTATAAACCTTGGATCTGGTAATGTTTTACTCTGTTAGAATCCAAGCATTAACCAAGTCAATTTACATAAGCTTTTTGGTTCCTTAGCTCTGGTCAAAATGCCAGGACAGGGATGGTTTTCCTAAAGAATCAGAGCAACCCTGTGGTTCTGGTAAGGAGTTAAGAGCTGTGAGCATGCCGGGCGATGGTGGCGCACGCCTTTAATCCCAGCACTCGGGAGGCAGAGGCAGGCGGATCTCTGTGAGTTCGAGACCAGCCTGGTCTACAGAGCTAGTTCCAGGACAGGCTCCAAAGCCACAGAGAAACCCTGTCTCGAAAAACCAAAAAAAAAAAAGAGCTGTGAGCATGGAACCTGTTACTTTCCAAATCTGCTCACGGGCCTGGCCTGTGAGATTCCTACTGTACAGGCAGTTTGACACCCAATACCCTATTTCTACAGTGGTAATTTAAGTCTTTCAATTTTAGGGTTTCCTGTCAGCTTCAGTAGCACATGGCTGTGAGCTTGCAGCTATGAGGCAGAGGTAGGAGGACTGCTGTAGGCTCAAAGTAGCTTGGTTTACACAGTGTGCTTCAAACTACCAGGACGATAAAAGGAGATCCTGTTTTTTGTTTCAATAATTTATTTTTATGTTCATTAGTGTTTTGTCTACATGCACACCTATGTGAGGGTGTCAGAAGCCCTGCAACAGAAGTTACAGTTGAGCTGCCATGTGGGTGCTGGGAACTGAACCCAGTACTCTGGGAGAGTAGTCAGTGCTCTTAACCGCTGAGCCAATCTCTCCTGCCCCTGTTTTTTGAGACAGGGTTTCCCTGGGTAGGTAGATCTGGCTGTCTTGGAACTCAATGCAGACCAGGCTGGGATTAAAGTCATGTATCACCACCACAACTGGTGAGAACCTGTCTAAAGACAATCGGGGAAGGCTCAGGGATGGTGCGTACCTGCTCTGTTCTCATGTGGAACTCCTTGAGCTCATCTTCTGTGAGTGGAAGGCAACTCTCATCGTTTTCCGGATATTCCTGCCATCCCATTGCTTTTAATAACCTGGAGGAGGCAAAACAACAGTGAAGAGAACATGATGCTGGTAAGCTTGACCACGAAGCCTACAAGCAACCATGGGAAATGCCTGCCCAAGTCCAACGGATGTTACAGAAGGAATTTTGATTCTTCATAGTAGGACAATTTACTCAGTTGCTCATAATTAAATGGACACTCTTCCTGGTTAACAGCGTTTTTAATCTCATGGCTTTATGGCCTCTCTCATAACCTCAGGAACCTCAAGTTCCTCTAGACCAATGGTTCTCAACCGTGGGACACAACCCCTTTGTGGGTCAAAAGATCCTTTCACAGGGGTCACATACCAGATATCCTGAACATCAGATATTTACATTATGATTCGTAACAGTAGCAAAATTAGTTATGAAGTAGTAACAAGGCAGACTATTCAATATATAAGGCCTTCAGTTAAAACAGTTGTTTGCATATATAGGATTCCCAGGCTTCTCAAAGCCCTTTAAAGAGATTTTACAGTAATTGCTCAACTAACACATCTGTGGAAGGTCTTCTCTGCCCTGACTATATTCCCAAAACAAAGTCTGAAATTAAACCCAGAGAATGCCCAGTGGGCAATAGGGCTAACCTAGGCTAACAAGAGTAAGTCAGGATCTCATGGTCACACCTCAAGTTTTAAAAGTATGTTTAAGGTCACCACTCATCTTCTCCACACCTGTGCTCTGCTTCCAGAGAGTGGGACAGGACCTCCCCTTCTTCCACAATGGGTAGAGAAAGTCCATTCTGAAGACAATCTTGTTCTCCATTTTCCTTTGGTTCGGGTGTGTGGCTGCCCTCCAACTGTAATAAGAAAAGGATGGACAGACTTGCTTCAATGATCGTTTGTGGTAAGATAAGCAACCAGAATATTTCCCAGACCACACACCTGAGGTGTGTTATTCTGTTATTTAACCAGGTTTTGTCCATTTAAAAATCGCAATCTGCTGTGCCAATAAACTAACTGGAGTCAAATGATCCTGAACATGCAATGCTAAGGGTGTGTGTGCGTGGACTTCATGTCAAGGTCACTGATCTAAATCTACAGCGTACAGAACAACTGAAGATGTGCAGGAGAGAGCACAGGCTGAGCATGGCAATGACTCAGATAAAGCACCACACGAACAATCCACACAATACTTAACAACTTCATTAAAAGCAAGTTTTGCTCTGTTAAAGACACTGTTTAGAGAATGATACAGCATGACAGCACATGCCTGTAATCCTAGTATTGAGGAGGTAGAGGAACCAAAATCAAGAATTCAAAAGCCAATATGGGTTATAATATAGCGAGACCCAGCACTCCTTATCTGTTAAAAACCTTATTCTCTGATATATAAAAAAAACACTTAAAAATTCAACATTCCGATAATTAACAATTTAATTAAGAGACTGAAAGTGGTGGCGCACATTTTTAACCCCAGTACAATTACTCTTAAATACTACATGTTAATGTAAAATAGTTCACATTCAAATGTTCCTTCCAATAAAACTATAGAGAAAAGTTATCAAGGTCAGGCCGGGTGAGGGGTGCACACCTTTGAGCCCAGCGCTTAGAGGGCAGAGGCAGGTGGAGTGAGAGCGAGAGGACAGCCTGAGTACATAGTGACACCCTGTCTCCAAGAGAAAGAAAACAAAAAGGACTTGTAAGATGGGTCACTGGGTAAAGGCATTTGCAACCAAACCTGATGGTTTGAGTTTGATGCCTGAAACCTCCAAGTAGTTCCTGGCCCCAGTAGTGGATTTTTGTGGTACACGGACATACCCACCTGCACTTAAGGAAAAAAAAGTTAAAAAACAAAACAAAAAACTAGCTGGTGGTGGTGCACGCCTTTAAACCTAGCACTCAGGGGGCAGAGGCAGGCGGATCTCTAAGGACGGCCTAATCTACAAAGTTAAGTTCTGGGGCAATAAGGACTACACATAGAAACCTGTCTTAAACCAAAAGCCATAAAAAGCAGAGAAACGAGAATAAACAATCAAAAAAAATTCACATATAATAACAATACAGAGTATAGCAAACAATTTCACATTCTTACCCTCTCCAGCTTGTCACAGTCTCTGTTTTCTGAGCAGTCTCCATTCCGTTCATCCTTCAGAGTCTTCAGGAACTCACTCTTCCTGTCCGTGGTTCGGCGGGTCAGCTTGGTCAAGCGGGAGGAGCTGATCTCAATGGGAGGGGTGGTACTGGAGGGACTCTGGACAAACACCACAAACAGATTGCTCCTAACAGTAAATGGCAAAAACTAGGAGTCCCCGAGCTACTTTGTATACCATACTGATTTTTGTCTTTTGTGTAAAAAACAGGGCTGGAGATAAGCTCAATGATTAAGAGCTCTGGCTATTCTTCCAAAGGACCCAGGTTCAAGTTCCAGAACCCCATGGGAAAGCTTACAACATTCTGTAACTAGGGGGATCTGAGACACACATGCAGGCAAAACACCCATAACATGAAACATGAAACAATAAAACCTCCCGACAAACCAATTCACTGTCAAAACACTAGTTTTGTGGGACACTGGTTACACAGGTTTATATCATACACTGACTTTTTTCCTTGTTGGATTTTAGCAGAGGCAGGAGGATCAGATGCTGAAGGGCACTCATTCTCAATTAGCATGGGCAACATAAAATTCTCTCTTTAAAAAAGAGGAGCTAGAGAGACGGCTCAGTGGTTAAGAGCACTGACTGCTCTTCCAGAGGACCTGGGTTGAATTCTCAGCACCCACATGGTGACTCACAACTATAATTCCAGTTTCAGGGGACCCAATACCAATGGCAAAACACCAATAGTCACAAACAAATACATAAAAGAAAAGGCTGCCCTACAGTTATCCTTACTCACCTCTTTGGGAGAGTTTAGAACTACACCAGCAGCTAGTACCACTGGTTTAATAACAGAAATTGGATTGGTAAAAGCAGACTCCCGGCTAGAGGAAAGGGATCCTGATTTGTGCTCCATTCTGTTAGCTTTCCATGCATTGGGCTATAAGGGAACAAAGAAAAAAAAAATCAGTCAAAAGCAGCACACAAATGGGAGCATAGATTGCAAAACCAAAAATAGAATGTGAAATGTTATGCGGGAATATAAATTCTCTGAGTTTACCTGTCAACATGTGTGAAACCTTTCTGAGTTAAGCAGATGGGGTACAGAAAGGCCATGAGGTGTGTGGGGGCAGATTTAGCAGCTTTCTTTACCAGGCTAGCCCACAAAGTATTTAATTGCACGGAAAGGAGAATTTCCACTCATTCACAACCCCCTACATCTTTGTAATTTTGTGTGATTGTTAATTTCCACAAAGCACACCAGGAAAAAAAATGGAGTTTTCTAGAGATTTTGATAGTGATAGGCTAGTTCTATGCAAGGATGTATATTGTAAATGGCATACAGTCCTTGTGTGAGACCAGAGGCCGTTTTTTGGCTCAGTTTTGTGGGGTCTGGCCATGGAGCCAACTATTAACAGCACAGTTAACAACTATTAACAGACTAAAATATGGAATAACCCATTATTTTAGTCAATCACACTGTCTAAAGAGATCAAAGAAGATGATACAGGTCAACAGAGTGGGATAGAAGTGCAAAACTACTTATTCTCAAGAATGAAAGAGAACCAAGAGACCAACATGAAAGAGGAAGGGTCGGCATGTGCACTGTTCCCTTCTGTGATGCACTCTAGGATGTGGGCTGTCGAGACGGCACAACAGCTTCAGGAATGAAAACACATTGTACGGCATGTCTAGCACCTACCTGGGGGTTGCCTTAATATTTCAGTTTTCTTTTTTGAGACAGGGTTTCTGTGTATTCTTGGCTGTCCTGGAGCTCACTTTGTAGATCAGGTTGGCTTCAAACTCAAGAGATCTGCAGGCTTCTGCCTCCTGTGCTAGGATTAAAGGTTTGAGCCACCACCACCCAGCTCTGCCACCATGTGTGTGGTTGCTGGGAACTGAACTAAGGACCTCTGGAATAGTAGCCAGTTTCTTAACTGCTGAGCCTTCTCTCCAGCCCCATTGCCTGGCTCTTTTTTTTAAAAAATTATTACTTTTATTTTTGTGTTTATGCACACAGGTGTTAGATCGACTGGAACTGGAGGAAGTTAGAAGTTGTGAACCACATGGTAAGGGTGACAGGAACAGAACTTGGGTCTTCTGCAAGAGCAGTATATGCTCTTAATCACTGAGCCTTCTTGCCAACTCCCATATTCTTTAATTCTTAAGACAACCATGAATGATTATTATGTTTATTTTTTAGAGAATACTACTGAGGATAACACAGGCAGTTTGTTCATTAATTAGTATGTGTTACTGCTTTTTTACTATCTGAAAGTCTCCAAAAAGATGTCTAAGAAGCTGGAGACACTGACCTAACAGAACTTTGGATCCCCTGAATCTGGAATTACGGATGACTGTGATCCACCATGCAAATGTATGGAACTGAACCCAGGTCCTGTGCAAGTACAATTGCTCCTAAGTACTTAACTGTCTCTCCAGCCGCAGACTCTTTTTTTTTTTTTACACTTACAAAAAAACTAAGATGCCTGTGTTCCGTTACCCATCACAGGTTACTGTGTGCCATCAGAAATCCTGTCTTTTGGGCTGGAAAGATGGCTCAGTGATTAACACTGCTGGCTGCTCTTCCACAGGACCCAGAGTCCCATTTTCAGCACCCACAAGGATTGTCTATAACTCCATTCCTGGAATCTGAAACCATCTGGCCTCTACAGGCACCAGGCGATGTACAGAAATATGTACAGTTAAAGCATTCATACACATTCAAAAAATAAACCAAAAACATTTTCACTAATCTAGTCTTCGGTGATTTTAAACACAGTAAGATAGATAGTTGCCCTATGACTGGTTCAACCATGCTTCCAGACAGCATCTGGAACTTGTCATCTTCCAGCCATGGCTACCAAGTACCACTCTTCCTAATGTCTCCTACTTTTTATTATATGATCAAGTAAAAGCTCACTAAAGTAAGCTAACTTTCATTAACAACTATGGTTTTCAGCTTTCTTTCTAAGATCTACTTATTTATTATGTATAGTGTTCTGCCAGCATGTATGCCTGCCATGGAAGCCAGAAGAAGGCACCAGAAGAGTCACCACGTGGTTGCTGGATATTGAACTTAAGGATGGGTTGATGTGGGAGTGTCATATATCAATCTGTTGACTTCATTGGTTAAGCAATGAAGAAACTGCTTGGCCCTCATAGGTTAAAACATAGGTGGGAGGAGTAAAGAGAACAGAATGCTGGGAGAAAGAAGCTGAGTCAGAGTTGCCATGATTCTCCCACTCCAGGCAGACGCAGGTTAAGATCATTCCTTGGGCTACATAGATTATTAGAAATGGGCTAGTCCAGGTGCGAGAGTTAGCCGAGAAAAGGCTAGATATAATGGGCCAAGCAGTGTTTAAAAGAATACAGTTTCGGTGTAATTATTTCGGGGCATAAGCTAGAGCTAGCCATGTGGGCGGCCGGGTGCCGGGAACGCAGCCCTGCCGCTCCTAACACAACAATGGGTAAAATGTAAAGTGTGATTGTTATGCTGGTAATAGTCACTATTTATGTTGGCATTTAATGTACTTCATAAAATGGCAGTTACTTCTCACTGAAAAGTTTGAAGTTGAAGATTACCACCTCTGCTGTGTATCTGCACCTCTGTGTATCGGAAGAAAGAGAATGAAAACCTAGGAAACCTCCCCCAGAGCTAAGAGAGCAAAATGACATTTGTCTGCTGTTAGCATTGCAGCTAGATGGCTTAATTTTTTTTCACAATTTTTAAATTTTATTTATGCATATGGTATTTTTGCCTGTCTGTATGTCTGTGTAACACACTGCATGCCTAGTGCCTGCAGATGTCAGAAGATGCTGGATCCCCTGGAACTGAAGCTACAGGTGGTTGAGAGTCACCTCAGTGGAGAACAAAGTTGTTCTAGAAGATCAACAAGCGCTCTTAACTGCTGACCATCTCTTTAGTTCCTAGACTGTCTCATTATAACATCTGCTCTTCTCACTTGAATGTATTCTTTTCCTTGTACAGCAGAAGACTAAGTGTCCTAAATACCTTACAAAGATAACTGCTGTAGGGTGGATGAGATGGCTCAGCAGGTGAAGGCACTTACAGACAAGCCTGACAACCCGAGTTCAAATTCCAGGATCGTGGTGGAAGGAAGGAACTGACTCATGACAAGTTGTCATTGCACCTTCCCAAGTGCCATGGAATGAAAGCTCGCACATACATATGCGGGTGCAAACACATAATAAACAAAAAAAACAAGTAAATAAGTGAAGTAACTCTACCGGCCGGTGGTGGTACAGGCTTTTAATCCCAGCACTCTGGAGGCAGAGGCAGGCCAGACAGCCAGAGCTGTTACAGAGAGAAACCCTGTCTCAAAAAACCTAGAGGGGAGGATGGTAACTATCACAGTTTATATTAAAAATAAACCCTAAAAGCCCACATGTAGATGACTCGGTCCCTAAGCAATAGGAAAGTGTTAAGAATTTTAGTAGCTTGAGGCAGCCAGTAGAAGTAGTTAGATAATCAGTGGTAAGCTCTTGAAGAGGTTATCAGTTTCCTGTCTTCTTCCATCATCTCCTGACCACCACAGGTAAATAGACTTTTTCTACAACTTTGAAAAACTGTACCATGATGTATTCAGCTAAAACAGACCACTATCCTTGAACGGCTTCTCTTTGTAGGGCTGGGAATTAAATTTAGAGTCCTGAATATAAGAGTCGAGGACTAGCACTGAGCAGCACTCCCAGTCCTTCATAAGCATTTAAACTTGTCCCAATGGCTGCTGCCTAAAGATTTCTTTACTGCTGCTTCATTTATCTTTACTACCAAGCTATGTTGAAATTGGAGCGGCGGGCTGAGTCCCAGCACCCCAGCCACCTGGCTATCTTATGCCCCGAAATAATTACACGGACACTGTATTCATTTAATCACTGCTTGGCCCATTATATCTAGCCTCTTCTAGGCTAACTCTCGCACCTGGACTAGCCCATCTCTAATAATCTGCTGTAGCCCACAAGGTGGCTTACCAGGGAGATTCTAGCCTACGTCCATCCTGGGTCGGAGCTTCATGGCGTGTGCCTCAGAGAGCAGAGCTCTCGCCTCTGCCCGCAAGAGTGGAGCATCGTGTCTCTCTGAGCCTCTGCCCCTGAGAGGAGAGCTGTCGAGTCTAACCTCACTTCCTCTTCCTCCCAGCATTCTGTTCTGTTTACTCCACCTACCCATGTTCTAACCAATAAAATGGGCCAAGGCAGTTCCTTTATTAGCCAATGACCTTCCTCAATCAAAGCTACATTGCAGGGTCTTATCATATAGCTTAGGTTGGTCTCAAATCCACAATCTTTCTAGCTCAAATGTAGGTATGTGCCATTATACCTGCCACTTTCTATCTCTTAAGACCTCAAGTCACCAAAGTTTTCTAGCTGCAAACAGGAAAAACTTTTTGAAGACAAGGCCCACCTGTCTGGTCCAAACTCACTATATAGACCTGCCCTTAAACTCATAAGCTGTATTTTAACTCAACATCTGCCTGCCTATGCTTCTAAAATGCTGGGATAAAAGGAGTGCAACATAACAAATGGTCTGATCCAAGTGAATTTCCTCAACTTGCCAGAAAGTGACAAGTATTGATGAGCATTACTGCTATTGTAAACAACTCAGGATTTCTGTGATAAAATTAGTATTTTTTTTCTATGTATGATTTATAATTTTCTGGTCTGTCTTAGATGTGTCAACTAAAGTTCTTTTTCAATTCCTTACTATCTATCATCTTGTCTAGATAATCTGATCTTCATTTTTACTGTAATAATGACTGTCATGGGAGTAGGTAGAGATTTACTGGATAAGCTGTTAGCTGCTAAAGTAGTGTCAACACCAGAGTAGGCACCCAAAAAAACATCTATGCAAATGCACTGCAGATCTGGTAGCCCTTGTAATTCAAGCTCCCAGAAGGAAGACACAGGGAATCCTGGGATAGACTAACTGATAGACTAGTTAGATAGATAACTGATAGACTAAATCAGCAACTTCATGTCCCTATATACAAACACATTCATATGTATGCATAACATACAAAATACACATTAAGAAAACAAAACAAAAAAAACAAATTACGTTCCAATGCTGAGGGTAATTAAAATGGCCCAGTCTAGTGTTTGCTGGTCTTAGAACTTCTGTAATCACCAATTCTTTAATGTCAAACACTTCCAAACTCTGGCTATCTACCTACCATTCTCCAAAGGTCCGTGAAATTTCTCTCTCTCTAGTAAAATCTTGATGGATGATCACAGTCTACACCAATCTTGCTCTTATGAATTGTATTTAGTATTTATTTGAAATGTGCTTAAGGGTCTTAAAAATCTGCTGTTTAATTTCAACCCTGTACTACTATATCCAGCAATTACAACAGAAAGAGCCTAACAGTTACGCCTCTGTACTGCTCTTAAGGAGCAAGAAGATTCAATTGTGCAGAACGGAAAGTGAACTGCTGCTCACTAGGGCTTGCTCTTTGTAAGCAAGACATTTCACTTGAATCAATACAGAGTGAAACTCATCCAAGCAATTATGTGTTTTAGTTAAGTGTGCTAGAAATAAGAGTATTTTCAGCCTTAAGGCTCCATATAAAGGAGGAAAATGAACTGATGTGATGAGTGCTGCAACTGAAGGGACTCTGTGCCGTGCAATGATGGAGATGGAGGGACACACAGAGAAATCTTGCCTTGAAAACCAAACACATATAAAAACAAACAGGAGGGCTGGAGAGATGGCACAGTAGTTAATAGAACAAGGGGGTCTTCAAGAGAAGCTCAGTTCCCAGAACCATTTAGGTGGCTCACAATCATCTTTATTTTCAGCTGTAGGTGAGGTGTTCAGCTGACTGATAGGACAGATTTCATGCTATTAAAGGGACAAGCTTACAAAATGAAACTGGTGAGTTGGCACTGGCAGAGTCTGGTGATGAGAGTATAATTATATACATGTAACAGGCACTGCCTGGGTATCTAATGAATAATTTTGTCAGAAAATATAAATATATATAATGGTATATGCTTTATTATCAAACCTGTTTTTCAAAGCTCATACCTTAGAGGGAGGTGGTGCAGGTTTAGGAACCAAGTTCTTATAGACACTTGGGACCATGGTTGACACTTTGTTCCCATTTGCATGGTGGGATCCTGATGAGGTGAATGCAGCAGAGAAGGCAGCAGCAGGATCCTCTTTGGAAACTTTTTTGATGACTAGCATCTTTGAGGGTTGCTTGGCACTAGGTGGATTTTCTGTGAAATATAAGAGTGGGGACACAAAAGTCACATTTGTAAGTAACACAGAGAAGTTTAAGTAATAGCCTTTCCTGCAACATAGGTAGGTGATGAAGTTGAGAACAAGGGACAAACATTACCTTGTGTTCATTTAACAAATACCTTGAAAAATAACAGTATGGGTAGGTAGAGAAGCAGCCTAGTTGGTGAAATATTTATCAAGCAAGTGTTGAGTATATGAGTTAATCTCCAGAACATGAGTTTAAAAACAAAACAAAACAGATCCATATTCTTGTAAACTTATCATTGGAGGGGAGAGATAGGTGAATCCTTGGGATTCTCTGGCCTGCCAGCCTAGCATACTAGGCCAATGAGACAGTGTTTCTAAAACAAGGTAGATGGCTCGTGAAGCCCACCACCCAAAGTTGACCAAGTCTTGCTTTTGTACATGCCCGCATATGTTCATGTCCCTTAGGAAAAAATAATAAAATTTTTCAAAATTTAAAAAATTTGTTTACTTAATGTGCATGAGTATTTTGTCTGCATACTTTAAGCATACCTAGTACCCGTGAAGGTCAGAGGAGGATATCAGATATCCTGGAGTTACAGATGACTTCGAGCTGCCATGTAGGTGCTGGGAATCAAACCCTGGTCCTCTAGAAGAGCTGCCAGTACTCTTAAAAACTGAACCAAACCATCTCTCCAGTCCCTTAATTTGTTTTTAATAGTCTCACTATGTAGCTTTGGCTAGCCTGGAAACTCACTATGGAGCCCAAGCTGTCTCCAAACTCAGAGATCCTAAATACATACGCAGACACACGGGCACACCCCTCTCTTCTAAAAATAAACAAATCTTTAGGGCTAGAGATGTCTCAGTATAAGAGCACTGGCTGCTCTTCCAGAGGACCCAGGTTCAATTCACAGTAAATACATGGCAGCTCCTAACTCTGTAACTCCAGTTCCCTGGGATCTGACACCTTCACACCAATGCACATAAAGTTAAAAAAAAAGTTACTTAAAAAAAAATGAAAAAAACAAAAACAAATAATTCAAGTTAAAACCACCAACAAAAACCCAAGTCTTAATCAGGACCCAGCAAGGTTCCAATGGTCTATTCTATCTCCACTACAATTACTACGCCTGGATGGTTTTACAGAGACAGACTATTCTCTATCTTTGTGGATGCTTCGTGAAGAGCTAACAGGTGTTGTTAGCTACCTAGGCAAGAAGATGAGAAACAAAAACTAACTTAAGAACAAACAAACTAAAATATTATTTTTCCCCCTCTACTCAGTAATCTAAGAATTTCAGGATTAGAAGAAAGATGGCCCAGAGGTTAAGAACAATGGCTGTTCTTCCATAAGTCCTGAGTTCAATCCCCAGCAACCACATGGTGGCTTACAAGACATGCATGTGGACAGAACACTATATACACAATAAATAAATCTGTAAAAAAAAAAAAAAAATCAAACAGTTTTTTAAAATAGCAAAATCTACCTACCCCATACTCCAGAAGGGGTCCCAAAAGGTCTGCATGGCTGATTCTGTTTGCCAGCTTCTGGATTCAAAGAAGGCTACAATAAAAAAGGAGGGGGGTATTAATGATTGACAGATACACAAAACTCATCACTTTGGAATTTTTCACAAAGTAGCCATCACTAAATGGGTGTACAACTAATAAATACAGCTACCAAAAAGTTACAAATTATCAGAACCAACAAATTTAAAAGCATTTTAAAAATGTAAATTACGTTAAAATCTAAAATCAATAGACACTATGGTATTTTTAGCTTGTGTTTCCTTTGTCATAGGATTTTTTTTTTTTTTAAAGTTTTGATGAGACGGTTTCTCTGTAGCTTTGAAGCCTGTCCTAGAACTTGCTCTGTAGACCAGGCTGGCCTTGAACTCACAGAGATCCTCACGCCTCTGTCTCCCGAATGCTGGGTTCAAAGACGTGCGCCACCACTGCCTGGCTTGTCATGGGATTTCTTACAACACACACACACACACACACACACACACACACACACACACACACACACCCTATCTTTCAATAGAGTAAATATGCAAAAGGAGGCATAGAAAGCCACAGAGAATGTTAGTATTTTCCTCATATTCAAGGAGAGTAACATCGTCAGTGAAATGTGTGCGTAGTATTCACTGAAGTTATAAGACTGCACTAGATCAGAAACTATATTCCAGGATTATATAAGGGATACAAAGGCAATTAAAATAGCCCCAGTCCTCACAGGTTCATTCATCATTAAAAAGATAAAACTAATAACCAAGTAAGCATCATAAAAGGTTCTTTATAATAAAAAATTCACATTGGGCAAGGACTACTGAAAGGGTCTGGATAAATCCTTAGCAAAGAAATGAGAAGTTCAATTACAGGTGATGACAGTATGATTCCAAGAACTGAAAGCTCAATAAATACATCAAACCAAGTTTAGCTTGGACTTAACTAATTTTATAGAGGATAGAAGGGATTAAATACAATGGTGCCCAGAGTAGAAACTGTTCTAAATCAGGGTCACACCACTAGCTCCTGGGCCTATGTTCTTAAATTATATTCTATCTATAGTTCTAAGATACTGTCCCTATTTATGCAGTATCTGTAATCTCATCACATCTATTTAACTTAAATTGTGTGTGTGTGTGCTTGTACCTGAGTGCAGTGCCTGAGGCCAGAAGAGGGCACCAAGTTCTTTGGACCAGAAGCCACCCAATGTGGGTGCTGAGAGTCAAACGTGGGCCCTCTGCAAGAGCACTAAGCACTTTTAAACCCTTAACTACCTATCTAGCACATTGATTGGTTTGTTTCTTTTGTTGTTGTTTTTGGTTTTTTTGAGATAGGGTTTCTCTGTGTACCCCTGATTGTACTGGAACTCACTCTGTAGACCAGGCTAGGCTTGAACTCTGAAATCTGCCTACCTTTGCCTTTGAAGTGCTGGGATTAGAGGTTTGAGTCACTACCTTGAGACTGACATTGATTGCTTTTTTTTTTTTTTTTTAAAGCAGTTTAAAAATGAGATGACCCAAGTATAAAATCCCAATATCCCACAATGGAAAGAAATGACTATAAGCAGCCTTCTGACTTCACATGCTGGCCCTGGCACACCACTCAGACACACAAAAATAAATAGGCAAAAAGCTCTTTCAACTACCACTCATTAACAAATACATTACTGACTAAACCAGCAATACTTAGTAAGTTTTACCTCACTACTCAAATCCTTCCCTTCTAAAAATAACTAGCTAAACTTAAGGAATCATTTCTTCTCTTACTTCCCAGGTGTGCATCTATAAACACTTTCTATAAGTTAAAATTTACATTATCGTTCCTATGGTGAAAGAAGTACAATTATGAACTCATGGATCTAACTATATTTGATGTAATATAAACTGTTATCTTTAAATAATTTCAGATAAGCATCCCATTTCTGGTTAGTAAAAATCTCTTTGCTCTTTTATTTATGTATGTATTTTGTTTTTTTCTGAGACAGGGTTTCTCTGTGTAGCCCTGGCTGTCCTGGAACTCACTCTATAGACCAGACTAGCATTCAACTGAAGAGATCCATCTGTTTCTGTGCCCTAAGTGTTGGGATTAAAGGTGTGCATCACCAGGTCTAGTTTTGATTTTTTTTAAGTTTATTTTTATTATATGTATGCTTGTGTGTCTGTGTTGGCCAGATGCCTTAGATTCTCCTGGAGTTGAACTTATGGGTCATTGTGAATCATTTGATGTGGGTTTTAGAAACTGAACTCAGGTCGTCTCCAAGAGCTTAAATGCTAAGGCCACCTCTCTCCAAACACCTTTTTACATTCTTATCTTGTATGTGAATGTCTCTGTATGTATGTAAGGACATGTGCCACTCAGTGTATGTGCAGTTCAGAAAACAACTTGATAGTCACTTCTCTTCTTTGGCATAGGTTCTAGGCATTGAACTCAGGTAGTCAGGCTTGGTGGCAGAAAACTTTATCCATGGACCCAGCAAACTGGCCCATGAATCTTTTTGACAGACCCTAAGTAGCCTTTAATTCTTTCATATGTAGAATGAAAAAATATTTTATCTTTTAATACACTGTTCACAAATGTATTTCAAGACCACAATCTAGGTACCAGGTTGTCCACTGATAATGGGGATTTGATTTGTTTTTATAGGAACAACCAAATTTAAAGACAAATAACTAATAATTTATTGAAATTTCCAATCCTGTTAAAGTTGGGTTCAAGTTTGGGTTTTGTGTTTATTTTAAAGGGTATTTTTGTCTGCATGTATGTCCGTGTACCACATGCATGCCTGGTGCCCGTGGAAGCAAAAAAAGTATGTTAGACCTCCTGGAACTATAGTCACAGATGGATGTGAGCTGCCCGGTGAGTGCTGGGAACTGAACCGAGTCTTCAGCAGTAGCTGCCAGTGCTTTCAATTATGGAGCCATCTCTCCAGCTCAAACCTGAAGGCCAGATAAGCTTCGATTCTCCTGCAGCAGGAGCCTCTCTATCTTATTATACTCACCTACTTTAGACTATGCATGATATATACAATAGTCTCTGAGTAGCAATGCCAGTATTTCACAGAAAACATTAGAACTTTCAGAAATGTTTTTTCTTTTCTTCCCCTTCCTTCCTTCTTTCCTTCCTTCCTTCCTTTTTTTCTGAGACAGGGTTTCTCTGTAGCTTTGGAGCCTGTCCTGGAACTCACTCTGTAGGCCAAGCTGGCCTCAAACTCATGGAGATCTGCTTCTCTCCGCCTCCCGAGTACTGGGATTAAAGGCATGAGCCACTGCCAAGCTCAGACACGTTTTTCTTACTTTTTCCTCAAAACTAATTATACAGTATCTCCACTTTAGGAACTATAGTTTTTATATGTTGTATTCTGTTAATTCATAGACATACACACATATACATTTATCAAAGACAGTGTGTGCATGCTAGAAAAGTACTCTGTCTTCAATCTAAGTACTACCAGTTCCTGATTCTATTCAGGAATCAGCTGGAACCAGGAGAGACCACTCACATATGACAATATGAACTCTATTACTGAGTCATAACCACAGACACTGACCACACGGTGAACATTTGTCTTTTGTTGACATCTTTCTAATTGCTGAAGCTTATTCTCTAGTAATATTGTCATGAAATTAAGAAACAATATCCCTAGACTTTGGTTTGTTTCTGTCTTTGGAATACACGTGTGCATGCATCCTTGTGTACAGGTTTGAATGTCAGAGGCTGATGTTGGGTTCTCTGTTGCTCTCAAACAGGGTCTCTTTCATTTAACCTGGCGCCTATGTTTAAGTTACACTAGCTGGCTAGTCAACCACTGAAGCTGTTTTCCTCACCTATCACCAAGCTGGGGTTTCACAGAGGGTGCCACTATGCCTCTTCTGTGGCTTGATGGAAAGCTAAACTGACCTTCTCTTGACTATATACCACCCTCAGCCCTAGCTGTCTCCTCTGCATATCTTTCTTAAATACTGATGCAGACCTGTGACCATTTAACAGAGAATACACTTAATAGTGTGTAAAACTGTTGGCTCCTATTTTCTTTCCTTGAGTATTTTCTTTACTAATTTTACTTCTCTGTTGCACAAAGGGCTATTATCTAAATGTATCTGATTTTCCTTCTTACAAACCAAAATCTTAGATATATAGAAGGTATTTTTCTTTTTTGTTTATGCCTAGTAACTTCAGTACTTGACAATATGGCCCAATTTTTTTCAATTTATAGCCTCAAATTTTATTCTATTTCCAAAAAAACCTTAAATTACACTTTTCAGCATTTAAGCTATTATTTTGCCTTCATTTTCTAAATTGTGTCCTATTATATATGCCCTTAATCTTTTGTCAAACTTGTTTTACTTTCTCTAAATTTTCATGTCTAATCATTATTAAAGAAATTCTTTTTTCCTAATTACTGAAAAAAAAATTAGCATTCATTCTTGTTTTTCTCATTTTACGTTGTTTTCTGAAATCTCCATTTTTAATTTTTTTTGTTGTTGTTGTTTTTGCTTTTTTTCATGCAGGGTTTCTCTGTGTATCTTTGGATTCTGTCCTGGAACTCACTCTGTAGACCAGACTGTCCTCAAACTCACCTGCCTCTGCCTCCCAAGTACTGGGATTAAAGGCATGCACCACCACTGCTGGGTTAAATCTTCCATTTTTTAAAGTATCATTAATTTTTTTTAAGTTCTCGCCTTAAAAAATTTATTTTACGCCGGGCGGTGGTGGCGCACGCCTTTAATCCCAGCACTCGGGAGGCAGAGGCAGGCGGATCTCTGTGAGTTTGAGGCCAGCCTGGTCTACAAGAGCTAGTTCCAGGACAGGAACCAAAAGCTACAGAGAAACCCTGTCTCAAAAATCCAAAAAAAAAAAAAAAAAAAAAAAATTTTATTTACTTATGTGTATGTTTCCACCAGCGTAAACGAGCCAGAAGGCATTGAATTATCTGTTGTTTCTGTGTAGATCTCTGCTGTCCTGGAAAGCATGCTGTAGATCAGGTTGGCCTTAAACTCAGAGATCTGCCTTCCTCTGCCTCCTGAGTGCTGGGATTAAAGGAGTGTATCACCATGCCCAGTAGATGAATACTTTGCCTGCATATATATGGTTACCTTGTGTCCAAGAAAGTCATAGAGGGCAATTATCTCCTGAACTAGGGGTTAGGATAAATTTGAGCCACCATGTAGGTACTAAACCTAGATCTTCTGTGAGAGCAAGTTTTCTTTTTTTCTTCTGGTTTTTTGAGACAGGGTCTTTCTGTGTAGTCCTGGCTGTCCAGGAACTCATTCTGTAGACTAGTCTGGTCTTGAATTCAGAGATCCGACTGTTTCTGACTCCTAAGTGCTAGGATTAAAGGTGTGCACCACAACATCTGGCTTTAGTTTCTTTAATGCCTACCTCTAACTCTTTATTTTTTAATTTATTTGATTTTTTACCTCTAACCTTTTATCTAAACTTCATCTATTATTTCAGTCTGTGTGCAATTATATTGCCAACAGTTGTTCTCAGTAGAAGCTTTGTTCTAAAACAGAATACTAGGGATTTTATGTAGATCAGACAGGCCTCTAAATCGTAGAGATTTGCTTGCCTCTGCCTTCTGGTGTTGGGATCAGAGGCTTGTGTCACTATGCCTGGTTTGTATTTTAATCCCCATCCACCCACTCAAAATGGTGTAAATTTATTGAATAAAGATGACAGTGATAATATGCTAAAAAGGTAATATACCGGACATATTTGCTTAAATCAGATCTATTTTTAAAGTTCTTAGAAGGGAACCAGAAAGGAAACTCAGTGGGTAAAGATACTTGGCTGCTGTTGAATTCAATCCCTAGATCTCAAGCGAAGATGGAAGAACTCTATAAATTTGTACTATTGCATGCATGCCCACACACAAACATCATAGGATCACATGAAAATATATCAATTTTAAAGAATGCTCTTGTGACTAACCAATATGGCTCTGTAGCTAAGGGTGCCTGTCATCAAGCCCAATGACTTAGTTCAATCCCCAGGATCTACACAGTGGAAAAACCAGCTCTTCCAAGCTGTCCTCTGACCTCAATACATGTATGTGCACGGCATATGTGCATTTATACATCTATAACAAATAAATGGAATAAAATTAACATATAATCTTAGCATCAAATTTCACTGACTATAATTAATAGCCAAAATATAATTACTTTACAAAATAAAGAACAAAATTCACAGAAAAACAAACATTTATGATAAAGACATAATAAACAGATATAAACAGAAATAAATTCAAATGGGTCCTGTGGTTATGGCAGCAACGCACACCTTCAATCCCAGAACTCTGGAGGCAGAGGCAGATGAATCTCTGTGAGTTTAAAGTCAGCCTGGTCTACTAAGTAAGACCCTGACAAGAGAAAATAGAGTCCTATATTTTTACAAGACATTATTTGTTTTTAACTATGCATTAAAAGCTTCATACTTACAAAGTCTTCTTCTTCGAACTGCAACTTTTCTATTTTATCCTCTTTTTTTTCTTCCCTAATCTCTGTTGGTGGTTTTTCTTGAAAGGTGCAGCCTTTCCGGGAGTGGAAGCTACCATTCCAGTGTCGATGGTTTCCTGTGCTACCTCCACTTCGTTGGCTCATGCCATCATGACCTCGGGAAGAGCCATGCCAACCAGATGGATTCCCTGTGTTTCCAGCATATGTTCCCTTAGAGACACCAGAGTCCACAGAATCATGGCGGAATAGAGAGGGTTGGTGCCAAGAATCTAAAATAGCAAGGAAAAGTAAGGTATTAGTTGTCTTGTTTCTTATAAATTCAGAAATAACTTGGCCAGATGCTTCCTGCTTTGGTCAAAGTTACTTTCAAAAGGCCTTCAGGAAACCTCTTAAATACCTATTGATAGGGCAGAAACTTAGGTAGGTGGGAAAGACAGAGCTGGATGCTGGGAAAAAGAGCAGAGTCAGGCAGATGCCATGATTCTCCTGTCCAAGACGGACGCTGGTTTGACTCATGCTGGTAAGCCACAGTCAAGTGGCGATACACATTAATGGAAATGGGTTAATCAAGATAATCAAGATGTGAGAGTTAGCCAATAAGAGGCTAGAGCTAATGGGCCAATTTCTGTGTGATTATTTCGGGGGGTTAAGCTAGCCGGGCAGCGGAACACAGCCCACTGCTCGTCCTACAACATCACAGAGATCCACTTGCCTCTGTCCCTTGATTGTCTGGATTACCAGGGATTACCATGCCTGGTTCTAAGCAGTAGTTTAAATATATGGTCACAACAGCTGGAAATGACTCACCTCCTGTAGTACGTAGAGGTCCATTGTTAAAAAAGCCATCAGAAGAATTATGTCGACGACGGCTTACTCCAAATCTACCTTCTCCACGGGATAGGTGCTCTCCGTGTTTGTCAAAGGTGGCTATAGATGACTAACATAAAAGATAGAGAGGCAAAGACTTAGTTTCTTTCAGTATCTTATTGGGTTCTAAATCAGGTGTTCAAAAACAAAAACCCGTTGTGGTAGTACAGTATCAACACCAAGAAGACCGTGAGGTGACTGCCACGAGTTTCAGCTCAGCTATACAGAAAAACCTTGACTCAAAAGCAAACAAATAAACAAAAGCTAATATTATAGATGTGAGCCATCATAACCAGTTTATTACAATTTCTGTTTTTGAGTCAGGGCCTCATTCTCTAATTCCAGAGGCCTAGAATATACTATGTAGCCCAGGTTTACATCAGACTTGTGGCAATCCTCCTACTTTAACTTCTAGAGTACTGGACTATAGTCATGATCTACCATTCCTGTATTAGCATGGTCTTAAAAACTTATTTCTAAACATTACCTCATATTTATAGCAATTCTATAACTTTAGTATCAGTTTCATTTTATTTATACATGAGGAAAAAAAATCAAGCAGATTAAGTCTTTGAGTATACACAAAAGAAAGAAGCTTTTGAAAGATCACAGATTAACTTTAATATTCCTATTCCAAGAGCACCTACTTTATTTACCAAGGCAAGGACTCTCAGTCACACTCGCCTAAGAGATCCTGTTTCCATCTCCCTAGTACTGGGATTAACACTAGAATCACTGGAGGTTGCTATCCTGCCCAGGCTTTAAATTTAAATTGAGTGCTGAGGATCCCATGCTTGTGAGACTGAGCTTTCTCCCTAGCTTCCTATATATCCTCCACCTGTAAGTGACAGTGATGGTGGACTGAAATTGTCAGCTTCACTAGGATATGGGATGTCTAAAAAAAAGCATATCTTGAATATAATTAAGAGTGTTTTCCAGAGGAGCGTTAGAACTGAGCTGGAAAGAGCCTCCTTGAGTTGTTGGCATTATCTATGTAATGTGAGGAAAAGGCAGATGAGCAAAGCACTCACCGTCCAGCATTTCACCATATTTAAACAGGGCCCTTTTTGGTGTTTTGCCCTGCTACCAGTAAGGGAGAGATTCTATTTCTTAGCCTTTAAACACAGACTTGCTTCAGCCATGTTTCAAAGACCTTTGAGGGCACTTGCACATATGTTTACACACACATTTGGAAAAAAGAGGTACTGGCTTTAAGGTAGACATTGATGTGAATAACGCAAATAATGCATAATTACTCAAACTCAAGGTTTTTTTTTTTTTTTTTTTTTTTTAGATTTTACAAGTGTGTCTTGCCCAAATGTATGTATCTAAGTATACCACATGCACATTAGGTGCCCAAAAAGATTAGAAGAGGGAATGAGATCCCTTATGGATGGTTGAGCCACTGTATGGGTTTTGGGTGTCAAATCCAGGTCCCTTCAAAATAAAACAAGAACAGCAATACAGCCTGAACCTGAAACAGAAGTCACAAACCAGTCAGGATGAAAAGAACTGGTATATTTGGGTAGTTACTGCAGGAATGGAAGACAGTACCTTAGCTGACTGTGGCGTTGAAAAATTTAGCCAAGCAGGAACAAAGTCATGCTGCGCCATTTAGGTCCAGTGTCTTTTCAGCAAGATGAGGCATCCAACCTCATGGCCAGGATCTAAAAAATGAGACAACACAAATCACTCATGTATGACATAGAGTCTGTGATTAATCTACAATCTTCCTTTAGAAGACCGAACCCCTGAATTTATCTACAGATTACTTCCAAGATTCCAAATCTCAAGAATTCTAAGAAAAACAGTGTTTTATATGACTATGAAAACACACACACGAGATGAAAACATGAAGGGTTATATGAAGGAAGCAAATGTGTGTTCTTGAGTTTTAATACCTTTTTTAAAAAATTACAGTAGAAGCTGGGCCTGGTGGTGTACCCCTTTAATCCCAGCATTTGGGAGGCAGAGGCAGGTGGATCTTTGTGAGTTCAAGGCCAATTGGTCTACAAAGCAGGTTGCAGGACAATCAAGACTGCTACACAGAGAAACCCTGCCATGAAAAAAACCCAACCCCTGCCAAAACAAACAAACAAATAGATACCTATAGAACATTGGTTCTCAACCTGTGTGTTGCAACCCCTATGGGGGAGGACCATTCATGAAGGTTGTATATCAGATATCTGTCTTATGAGATATTTTACATTATGATTCCTAACAACCAAAATTAGTTATAAAGCAGCAAATAAAATAAGTTATGGTTGGGGGCACTGTATTAAAGGGCTATTAGGAAGACTGAGAACCACTGTTCCAGAAGCTCAAGCGCTTTTCCGTTTACCTGACAGACATTTCTTCACACACCAACTTAGAGATTCACTGATGTACCCAAATCACCAATATTCTCCAAAATTAAATACTTCATACATAACACATATTTCTCATGGCATATACTCCATGTTATATTTTCTCTAAAGACAAATGGATGATACTTACCCTCAGAGTGTCACCTCTGTGGTCCTGTTTCCAAAGTTGCCAGCTGTATCTTCCACGAGGTTTTCTTGTAAAAAGGGTGCTTAAGTAGCCTGGCCAGCAGCACGCCTTGTGATGAAGCACAAAGAAGCCCAGCTCTGTGTGGCTCACTCTCTTAACCCTCTCAATTACTCATCCTCAACTACCTAGTTCCTGACGCGTTTCCAAAGGGGGAAGGGGAAGGGGAAGGGGGAAGGGGAACATAAAAAAGTTATTTGTTACATTTAAAAAAGGGGGGAAAGGGGGAAAAGCTATGTCTACGTTCACCTCATTCAACTTCCCTGAGTAATGGCACTATGATGTTGCTTAAAAGGGCAAAACTTGGACATTTGCACAGTGAGTGCAAATACTGTTCATAACAAGGACATAACTAGAAAGACAGGTGGTCTCAAGTGTGTGCAAGAAATGTCATCAAGGTGATAGATCAAAAATGTAATAGTAAAGCAGTATAAGAGATCTTCTGAATAATCAATTCCAATGGCACAATATCCACAACAAAAGCCTTTAAAACACAAATCTTATCTGCTTAAAACAGTGTGCGGATATATTCTTTCTTTTATCTGTCTTAGACTTCAAAATCTAAAGATATAAGAAATCTTGGTTTGGTGGGGTTTTTGTTTATTTGATTTTCGAAAGGAATCAGACAGAAACTTGATTTATCTTTCCTGCCACTGAATAGCAGCTTGTTTCAAGGCAAATTTCTTGGTATAAAGCTACTAAATATGTATCCTACTTCTTTGGTCTTTACTATATATAAATTCAAAGCAAAATTATAAGAAAAGATAAAGGTCAAGGAGAAAGAGAATTCCAAAATGGGCGTTTCTTCTTATCAATTTTCTGTATTTCACTTGTTTTGCTCCTTCCCAAAAACTGAACTGAGCTTCCAAAAGTGATACGAAGAATCTTCTATTGCTTTATTGAAGAAATCACTTTTTAATTTGGGTCCATCTCCATTATTACTCAATCATTAAAAAGGCCACTTGAGTTTACCAATCTATAAATGAGAAACAAAACAAAACACATAATTAGAAGAGGCAAAACCAGTCACATCTCACTGCAAGTGAATATATCAAAACATAATCTCAACAGTAAAATCCTTAAATTCAACTTAGATACTAATTTGTCATGGCCTAAAATGTGGCTACAAGCCTTTTTGTTGTTGAGACAAGGAATTTCTATGCTGCTTAGGTCTCCCCTGACCTCAGCAGCCTCCTGTATCAGTCTTCCAAGCACCCAGACTACAGGCATGTCCTACCACACCTAATCTTTGTTAAGTCCTTTAAAGATTTTATATCTCCTTAACATAGATTTTTTTTTAAAAAAAATACAACCATTTCTCCAAGAAGCCATCAAAGGTAATTCAGAAATGCCAATTACTGATTCTTCTCATATCTATATTTTCAACTTACCTAATTGGTCAAAAGCATATACAGTGTGTAGAAATACTACCTACCACATCACTATCTAATTATCAAGTATTATTCAAAGGTAGCTCACTAAGAAAAACTACTTGCCTTATATATTTACATTGTACATATTTTAGATAATTATCAATTTAGAGACAAATAAAATCTCTTCTGACCTAAATTAATAAGTACTAAGTAACTGCAAATATTTCTTTGCCAATTCCCAATGTTCTTCCAGGGGCTATAAACATCTTTGACAGAAGAACTTTGGTATCTTTGGGGAAGTTCTAGTAGGCCGACAGATCCTAGGCATTATTGCGTTAAGTTCATGGAATGCAAAATACCAAGTCCAAGAGGTAGTGAATCACTGCTTCTCAGGCTGAGTGCTGAATAAAAACATTTACTCAGTCTTTATTCTCTTTGTGTGCTTCTAATATTTAAGTATTAAAAACAAGTATATACAAAGCTTAAGTAAAAGATATATGCCCTTCACCTATATTCCTTGAAAGTTTGTGGAACTGTGATAAAAAAATGACTATATTGCTGGGCATGGTGGTGTACACTATGAATATCAACACCTGGGAGGCAGATGGATCTCTGTGAGGTGCAGGCCAGGTAGAGTTATGTAATAGAACCTTGTCTGTCTGTGGAACAATCTTTTTGTACACTGTGAAGATATATTTGCCAGGGCTCCTTCTGATAAAGAGCTGAATGGCCAATAGCTAAGCAGGAAAAAGTTAGGTGGGATTTCCAGACAGAGAGAACAAGAGATGAATCTAGGCATGGGATAGATGCCAAAGGATAAAGAAACAGGAGGTGCAGATGGAAGAGAGGTAAAAAGCCACGAGACTATAAATGGCTTAATTTAAGTTATAAGAGCTAATTGAGACAAGCCTACACTATAGGCCAAACCTTCATAATTAATAATAAAGCTTTGTATCATGATTTGGGGGCTGGTGGTACAAGAAAATCCGCCTACTCTATCTCAAAAGCAAACAAACAACAATTACTGAGCCAGGTGGTGGCAGCTGCAGCACATGCTTTTAATTAAAACACTTAGGAAGAAGAGGCAGTCCAGAGTACCAGGACAGACAGGTCCTCTCAAAAAACCATCTCTCCAGCCCCCCCGGGGGTTTTGGTTTTTCAAGACAAGGTTTCTTTGTGTAGACCTGTCTACACAAAGTTAAAACCTTCCCTTTTTATTTTGACAATACCTGATAATTGTTTCATTGTATACAGTTTTATTGTGTTAAGAGTTAAAACCTTTCTTTTTAATTTAGAGAAAAAGGAGGAAATGTGGAATAATCTTTTTGTACACTGTGAAGATGTGTCTTAGCCAAGGCACCTTCTGATTGGTTCAATAAAGAGCTGAATGGCCAATAGTTAGTCAGAAAGAGGTTAGGCAGGACTTCTTGACAGAAAGGGAGAAGAGAGGAGATGAATTTAGGCATGGCAGAGATGCCAGAGGACATGAAGAGGGAAAAGGAGGTGCAAGGTGGAAGAGAGGTAAAAAGCCACAAGGCAAAACGCAGATTAATATAAATGGGTTAATTTAAGTTATAAGTTATAAGACTAGTGGGACAAGCATAAGCTACAGGCCAAGCTTTCATAATTTATAAGTCTACATCTCTCTCTTTCTCTGGTGAGTAGGCTCTCTCCCCAATCCATCTCCAGGCCTGGAAGAGAGGAGAATGAGGTAAGGCAGTGGTGGCGCACGCCTTTAATCCCAGCACTCAGGAGGCAGATGCAGGTGAACTCTGTGAGTTCGAGGCCAACTCAGTCAAGGGCTGTTACACAAAGAAACCCGATCTCGAAAAAAGAAAGGAAGAAAGAAAGAAAGAAAATGAGAAAGGCCAAGATAGTGAAAGGTTCTTGTTGTTAAGTTCAAGCCACTTTCCACAATGTTGATATGCCTAAGTTTCTAAGTCCCATTTTCTGGCCACAGTCAAGTTTATATTGTGACCACACAACACTGCGAAAGAAAAATAAAAAACTGGCTTTTTGTTAGTCTGTTGGATTTGTTTTCTGGCTTGATATCACTTTCCCCTAAATAATTTTCAGGTTCTGAATAAGACAGCTCATGGGGAGTCCACAGGTAGTTTAACATCACTGGGAATGTTTAGTGACTTCAATAACTCTGAGAAAGGGAAAGAAAAATTCAGACATCTCTGTGGTCTTTTCTATTTACCTTTATATGGTCTTTTATATTTTTACCTTTAAAATTAAGATCAGAAATGATAGATTATGAAGATGAGTTCTGAAAATAATGGATCTGTGTTTAAGGAAAGAATTTTTTTAAAAAAAATATTTATTTATTTATTATGTATACAATATTCTGTCTGTGTGTATGCCTGAAGGCCAGAAGAGGGCGCCAGACCTCTTTACAGATGGTTGTGAGCAACCATGTGGTTGCTGGGAATTGAACTCAGGACCTTTGGAAGAGCAGGCAATGCTCTTAACCACTGAGCCATCTCTCCAGCTCCCAAGGAAAGAAAACTTTAAGAGTTTTCTAGGCTATACTGTCTTTACAAGTTCACATAGAAACCATGAACAGGGTTTCTAGAAACCTCGGAGTAACAATTCAGAAGTTTGGGGATGGGCAGGCAGAAATGAGGCCCTCCCTACTGCACACATATGTGCATGTACATACAAATAAATTAGGTGGTATGGGCAAAGTACAGGGGTCACTGTTAGTGGTTGGTGCTGAATGACTTGACTGAGTTCCCCCTGACAAATTTGGGTCAGTACACCTTTCATGTACCAGGATTCAGTATTGCATGTTTCCTTTTTTTAATTATTTATTTTATGTGCATTGGTATTTTGCTTGCATGTGTATCTGTGTGAGGGTGTCAGATCTTTGAGTAAAGCAGTTGTTAGCTGCCACGTGTGGGCTGGCAACTGAACCCAGGTCCCTGGTAGAACAGTCTTAATTGCTGAGCCATCTCTCTTGCGCCCCCCCCCCCGTTTTAAATATTCTTTCCAGAAGAGAATTGGAACATTTCAGTTCACCAGGCACTCACTGCAGAATAAACACGAATATGGTAGAGACTTAGCAACAACTCACAGGAAACAAGTAAAATCCTTACATTTATAAGATTTTAGAGGTAGAGAATCTTTGTTTTTTGAGATAGGGTCTATATTTAGTCCCGGGATTAAAAGCATATGCTGCCTTACCTTGCCTAGAGGTGGGGAAGGAGCGTGTAAAGGGAAAGGATCTTAGAGTTTAGCAGATTAGTGAAGATACAAAATAAGACACAGTAATTTAGACATAAGGCAGTTAATAAAAAGCAGTAATTTAGGAAGTTAATCCTATTGTCCCACCCTACCTTGGGACAGTCACCTACTAGAAACTTAGGGAAGCTATAAGTATATATGAAATGGTAACAACAACAAAAACTAATGCTAATATGTCCTTATAAACCTAGGACTGGGGCTGCTAGAGGCAAGCACACCCTCTGCTCCTCATGGGGTGTTGGGGAGGTAACTGA
The DNA here is from genome assembly GCF_000317375.1 of Microtus ochrogaster. Classification (NCBI taxonomy): domain Eukaryota; kingdom Metazoa; phylum Chordata; class Mammalia; order Rodentia; family Cricetidae; genus Microtus; species Microtus ochrogaster. The sequence continues at coordinate 868,541 of NW_004949208.1, read as the reverse complement.
CCTACCAGAGTAGCCTGTTTGGCCAGTTCCAGGTTAGTGAGAGACTCTTTTCTTTAAAAAAAAGAAGAAGGGAGAAAGGCAAAGGGAGAAGGAAGAGCAAAACAAGAGAAGGGTTCCTTAGTGCCTGAGGAACAACATCCAAAGTTGTGCTCTGGCCTTAGCACATACAAAACTATGTGTGTGTAACGCCGCCCCGTCCAAAAAGCACCAGCGCAAGGCTAGGGGGTGTTGTTAATGAACATAACTCTACATATTAAACAAATGTTCCTCAAATAATCCGCATTTGTAGTATATGTGTACAATTACAGCAAGAACATTCAGAAGTAGGGCCAAGCTGGGTTACAGTATGAGAACTTAACTCAAAATCAATATAAGGGCTGATGACATGATTCAGCCTATAAAGGTACTTGATGTTGGACAATACATATATAAGCCTGATGATTGATCCGAGTTTAATACCGTGAACCCATTTAAAGGAAGAAAAAGCACACCAACGCCAGTTATTTCATCACCTCCATATAATTAATATGGCATGTGTGCCACCTCTTCCAACAATCACATACGCAGTAATGAAATTAAATTTTAAAAAAGATCCCGGCACTTGGGAGGCAGAGGCAGGCAGATCTGAGTTCCAGACCAGCCTGGTCTACACAGTGAATTCTAGAATAGGCAGAGCTACAGACTGAGACCCTTCCTGTCTTAAAAAGCAGAAACCATAATAATATAATAACCATCATTACCTTTTAAAAATGAAAATAAGCCGGGCGGTGGTGGCGCACGCCTTTAATCCCAGCACTTGGGAGGCAGAGGCAGGCGGATCTCTGTGAGTTCGAGACCAGCCTGGTCTACAAGAGCTAGTTCCAGGACAGGCTCCAAAGCCACAGAGAAACCCTGTCTCGAAAAACAAAAAAAAAAAAACAAAAAAAAAAAGAAAAGAAAATAAAACCCATTTTTCCCAAATGCAATCTAGAAACACAATGCTTCATACTTTAAAACATCCTTTGGGAGGCAGAGGTGAGTTGAGTCCAACCTCACTGAGTGAGTTCCAGGACAGCAAGGGCTACACGGAGAAACTCTCTCGAACTCCACCCCCCAAAACAATTCCCTAATTTTGCCTTCAGGCTTGATATGCTATTTTTATTCTGTTAGAAGCATTTTAAACTGGCATTGGTGGCACACGCCTTTAATCCCAGCACTTGGGAGGTAGAGGCAGGCGGATCTCTGAGTTTGAGGCCAGCCTGGTCTACAAGAGCTAGTTACAGGACAGGCCCAAAGAAAGCTACAGAGAAACTCTGCCTCGGGAAAAAAAAAAAAAAAGCATTTCAATCATAAAAAATCTTTAACTATAAAATGAATTATCTATTGTATGCTATATAAATGCTGACGTTTACCTGCCATAAAGACCTTTCTTTTAACAGCCTATTAGAAAGTTAAAAATACAGAGTGCTTTCTAGCCAAACTTATTAATTCTGGCTTTACAAAGAGTCTTGAAGTATAAGAGTAAAAGATAAAATTTGGTAATTTGGTAAATCTTCCATGAAGACTTTCTAGTACACTATAGAAACTGACTATAACAAATCATTTACAAAGCAGAGAATTCACAAGATGTGCATTATACAGAATTGAAAAGGGGTATATTTTTAAGTCTCAGCAAAACTAACCTGCTGAACAGCTAACTGAACTGTTTTAACTCTACAATATAGCACTTCCTCTACAACTCTTCTCACCTCTCTCATTTTTATTTATTTATTTATTGGTTTTTCGAGACAGGGTTTCTCTGTGGCTTTGGAGCCTGTCCTGGAACTAGCTCTGTAGACCAGGCTGGTCTCGAACTCACAGAGATCCGCCTGCCTCTGCCTCCCGAGTGCTGGGATTAAAGGTGTGCGCCACCACCAACCGGCCTCACCTCTCTCATTTTAAAATAAGATGTAGAACACAGCTTGTGTGTGATCCTTTAGCAGCACATACACTAAAAATGGAATGAACTATTTAATTTTAAGACAGGTTCTCACTGGGATTACTTGGCTGATCTGAAACTTGATATGTAGACCTGGCTGGCCTGGAACTCAGATACTCAGTTGCCTCTGTCTCTTTAGTGCTATGGTTAACAGTATGAGCCACCACGCTCAACTATTTAATTTTATCTGGTCTTCCATTTATCCCAAGCACAAAACAAACAAACAAACAACAAAAACCCCACTAGTTGGCACACTGTAGATACTAAATAAAGATTTGCTGAATAACTGTATAAATCACTGAAGATACTAATACCAACTTTACAAAACAATGTCACATTGGTTTTCAACCAGGTGTTATGTCCCCCACAGCGATGCAGACTATCAGACTGGAAACTACCTTCTGCTGTTTGTGGACATAAAACAGCGTCCTTCTATGAGGTCTTAATGTGCATCCCTAGACTATGCGTTCACTGCATTCACTATGTTTATTTTGTTTTAGAATGTACTTTACTTTTATTGAGTCAGTCTTACTATGTTGTCTAGACTGGCTTTTAACTCCTGGGTTCCAGTCATCACCCTGCTTTGGTCTCCTTGCTTGATGGAATAAAGAAGTGCATACTACCATTCCTATTTTTACTTATGTATTTTTTGATTATGTGTCTTGGGTATGGGTTTGTGTATGTGTGTCTGTTGAGGCCTAAGTAGGGTGTCAAATCCGCTGAACTGGAGTTACAGACAGCTGTGAGTTGTCTGACACAGGCACAGGAAACCAAGCTCAAAATTCCAATATGTGCTCTTAATTAGTGAGCAATCTCTGCACCTCCTCTAAGTTCTGCTTTTGTTAATTTATTTATATATTTTATGTATATTAAGTGCTGTCTGCATGCACGACTGCATACCAAAAGAGAGCATCGGATCTCATTATAAATAGTTTGAGATGTCATCTGGTTGCTGGCAAGTGAACTCAGGACCTCTCTTAACCACTGAGACATCTTTCCAGGCTCTTGCTTTGTTCTAAATACTCCTTTGCTCTAAAATATTTGTTCTTAACATTTGACACAGAGCTAAAATATATACTGATTCTAATGATCAGAGTTGCAAATACTCTCTATCATCTCATTACACTATGCCCCTTAATGAAAAATACTTTAGTCAAAAACCTTTAGCCAAAGTTGTACATCATTTCCTTTAAGATACATATTTCCATGTCTTATTTCTTGGTTTTTGTTTTTTGAGAGTCTCGTTATACAGCTATGGCTCACCTGGAATTTATAATGAAGACCAGGCTAGCCTCAAACTCATGGGTGTTGCTACTGCTTCTGTCTCCTTTGTAATGGAATTCCAGTACAGCACCATCTATAAATATGTTACAGTGTTTTGACTGGAAACATCCCCTAGAGGTTCATGTATTTGAACATTTGGCCCCCAGTTGGCAGTGCTATTTGGAAATTAAGGAACCTTCAGGAGGTAGAATCTTGCTGGAAGTTATGTACTGGTGCAGTGGAGTAAGAGGGTAGAGGTATGAGCTTTGAAATATTATAGACTGCCCTTGCTTCCAGTGTGTGGATGAAAATGTAACTTACCTACCATGCCTTCTCCATTGTTAGGAACTCTTTCCTCTGGAACCATAAACCAAACAATTCTCTGTAAGGTGCTTTTTGTGAATATGGTTTTTCAAGACAGGGTTTCTCTGTGTAACAGTTCTAGCTGTCCTAGAACTCTGTAGACCAGTCTGGCTTCGAACTCCAGATTCACCTGCCTTTGTCTCCCAAGCACTGGGATCAAAGGTATGTATCACCACCACCTGGCCTCTATGTTGCTTTTGATTTTGGCATTTTATCATTAACAACAAAAAAGTCTAATACAGAGAGAAAAGTTGAAGGAGAAGGTAACGGAGAGACAAATATTGCATACTTTCACTCATACGGGGAACCTACATTTAAACACAGAGGTCATGCTGGGCAGTGGTGGCGCACTCCTTTTTTAGTCCCAGCACTCGGGAGGCAGAGGCAGGCGGATCTCTGTGAGTTCGAGACCAGCCTGGTCTACAGAGCTAGTTCCAGGACAGGCTCCAAAGCCACAGGGAAACCCTGTCTCGAAAAAAAAAAAAAAAAGAAAGAAAGAAAAAAAAAGAAAAAGAGGACTTTTGGGGAAGGGATGATTAGTTGGCGAGGATAAAGGAGGAATAAGGCCAAATATAACCAAAGTACAATGATAAACATGAAAACATCATCATGCTTTTAAAAAATGAACAGCTGGGCAGTGCTGGCCCTTGTCTTTAATCCCAGCCCTTGGAGGCAGAGGCAGGTATACAGAGAAACCACATCTCAAAACAACAACAAAAAACCTGCCAGGCGTGGTACTAGTAATCAGGAGGCGGATCTTTGAGAGCTCCAAGACAGACAAGGCTACAGAGACCCTGTCTCAAAATACAATAAACAAACAAAAAAAACATACACAAAAGCTTTCAACTTCATGTTGTACTGAGACTACTATAAATAGAAGCAAATTGTATAAATCAAGATTCTTAGTTAAAAACAAAACAAAAGCACATTTAGGTAAGTAAATCAGAAATGGAATTTACCAATACACCACTGGAGTTCAGAGAATTAGGAGACTTTGATTTGGCAAATATATAAAACAAAGGAAGCTAAGCAGATAAAACCATTGCCATGATCACAACACAGGAAGAGCTGGCTTAGGAAACTGCCTAAGCGAGCAATGCAACCAACTGCCAAAAGAATGAATTCTAAATTGTCTTTACTTCTTTGTAGTTCACTGCACAGCCTGGGTATGCATATTCAAGCACATAGCCTCTTCAGCATTAGATTCATGAAAAACCAATATAAAAGGGGCTGAAATGGTAGAGACAAAATAAACACTATGTTATGTCTCAGAGGCTAGAGTCTGACACCAATCCTGACAACCCAAGTGAGTGTAATCCCCAGAACATATAACATGAAAAAAGAAAACAGATTTCTGAAAGTTGTCCTTTGACCTCCCTCTGACGCCCCCACAATGTAAAGAAATGATCTTTTAAAAAGCAATAATAAAAGAGCATCTTAAAAATAAATTAGTAGGGGCTGGAGAGGTGGCTCTGTGGTTAAGTGCACTGGCTGCTCTTCCAGGAGACCCAGGTTCAATTCCGAGCATGGCAGCTCACAACCATAACTCCAGTTCCTAGGTATCTGACACCCTCACATAGACAAACATGCAGGCAAAACACTAACACATAGAAAATAAACAAATAAATAAATCGGTGATAAACTAACTCTATCATTGTACCTTCTGCATCTCTGTTCTGAAATCTTCAGAAAATAGTAATGTTTTAACTTTCTCAAGTAGTTAATCTTCTCTTTCTAATACTTTGTTACATTCAAAGGACACAAACATTTAATGCAATCACAACTAATATACTATCAAACAACTAAAAACTAAATCTAAAATCAAACACTTCCAAATAAGAATGACATACTTAAATAAAACAAAGATAAGAAAATTTCTACCAGAGCCAAGAATACAAAACAAAGAAGCATATATTTATTACCAGATGCAATCTGACCATTACTTCTGGCTTTTAAGATTCTGATAATTAGGGGGCCTATATTTATGCAGGATTATAAAACTTTTTTTGATGGCAGCTGCTATTTTTAAATTATTCTATTTTTATTTATGTGTGTGAGTGTGTGTATGTGTACTATGTGGGTGTGTGGTGTCTATGGAGGTCAGCAGACAATTCCAAGTCACTATATGGATGCTGGGAACCAAACCTGGGTCCTGTGCAAATGCAACAAGTGTTCTTAAGAGATGAGTCCCAGCCCTGCTTGTTTTAGTCCAAGCTGGCCTCAATCTAACTGAGAAATATGTGTCAGAGGAAGATGTGAGCTCTATCCTGCTCATCCCTGTGAGTTAGGAACCTATCACGCTGTTTATAAAATTTTAAGATTATTCAAATTTCTTTTCACAATATTAGAAAATGAACCCAGGATCAGGAACTCTAATAACATGCTAAATTCCCAACATTTAAATATTACAACTCCAATTTGTTGTTGTTGTACACAGAGAAACCCTGCCTTGAAAAACAAAAAACAAAGAATTTCATCTCAAGAAGAGATGTAGCTCTGTTCACAGAGTACTTGTCTATCATTTACAAAGCCCTGAGACTGGAAAAGACTGTGAGTTACCACATGGATGCTGGGTATTGAAACTGGGTCCTCTTCAAAAGCAGTAAGTGTTCTTAACTTCTGAGTCAACTCTCCACCCCCTCATAGGCTTTTTATGTGCAGTAAGATTTGGGTGCAAAGCCAGGAAGATGGTCCAGAAGGCAAACCCAACAATCTGAGTTCCATCCCTGGACCCATATACTGGAAGGAAAGAACTGACACTCAAAAAGTTGTTCTCAAGCCGGGCGGTGGTGGTGCATGGCTTTAATCCAAGCAATGAGGAGGCAGAGACAGGTGGATCTCTGTGACGGGTCTACAGCGTGAGCTCCAAGACAGGCTTCCAAAGTGACAGAGAAAACTTGTCCCAAAAAAACAAAACAAAAAAGGGGGAAAAAAAAAAAAAGTTGTTCTCTTGCCTCAACATGTGCCAAAGCATGCATATGCTCATACAAATATAAAAAAGATTTTTTTTTTTTTTTTTTTTTTTTTTTTTTTGATTTTTCGAGACAGGGTTTCTCTGTGGTTTTGGAGCCTGTCCTGGAACTAGCTCTGTAGACCAGGCTGGTCTTGAACTCACAGAGATCCGCCTGCCTCTGCCTCCCGAGTGCTGGGATTAAAGATAAAAAAGAATTTTAAAAGTCCAATTTGCAAGGTTTAATGGAGCATGCCTTTAATAGCAGCACTTGGGAGGCAGAGGCAGGTGGATCTCTATGAGTTTGAGGCCAGCCTGGAACCTACAGATCCCAAAAAAGTAAATGAAAATTTAAACCTTTAAGTACAAATAAGGGATTTCAAGCCAAATTTAAAGTACAGTCAACCTCAGAAGGAAAAAAAAAAATCACAGCCAATCTTAAACCTCATGTTCAATTTTTTTTTCATTCCAGTCATTTGGCCTTTATAGTCGTGTCGTCCCCCCCCCCCCCCCCGCCCCCAGACAGGGTTTCTCTATGAACAGTCCTGACATTAACTCTATAGACCAGGCTGGCCTTGAAGACCTTTATAGTCTTACTAACAAAGTAAACGAGGCTGGCTGTTCACAGAAAAGTAAATTTAATGAGCAGTTTAAAATTAAATTAATTTCTTTAAGAAAGACCACTGAAGGCTGAGCAGTGTTGGCGCGCGCCTTTAATCCCAACACCTGGGAGGGAGATACAGTCAGAACTCCGTGAATCTGAGGCCAGCCTGGTCTTCTGAGTTCCAGGACAGGACAGGACAGGACAGGCTCCAAAGGCTAGAGAAACCTTGTCTCAACAAAACCAAACCAACCCTCCCCCCTCAAAAAAAAAAAAAAACACAAAAAAACAAAAACAAAAACCCAATCAACAACCAAAAAGACTACTGGTGTAATCTATTTACAGCGTGTCTGATCCCCAGAACTACTACCACTACACTCCCTCATCCCAACTCCCCCAAAACAGAAAGAAAAAGGATGCTGTGATCTTGTACTTCTGTACAACAGCTGGCAAACTCTGAAGTTCTCTGGTTGTGGAATAATGCTTTATGACCTGCCACCAGTGCACTAAAACTAGCACTAACAGTGTGCCTCTAGTGTCTGTTCTGCTGAAAAATTAAGTTTGCCAAACAAATCAGAAAAGGGCTGATAGATTGCTTTAGTAAAGGAAAATAAAGTAATATCATTCCCTTTCTATATCTTTTAATGTATTTGAAGTCATCCATAAAACTCAATTTATATTAAATTGGTAATGAACCTTACAATTAAAGTTAAAGAAGTTCAGCGTCTCTTATAGAACTCCCTGCTTTTTTTTTTTTTTTAATTTTTCGAGACAGGGTTTCTCTATGTGACAATCCTAGTTGTCTTGAACTTGCTTTGTAGACCAGGTTGGTCTTAAACTCCCAGAGATCTACCTGTCTGTCTCTGCCTTCCAAAGTTGCCCGTCTAAGAACCATTTTTTTTTTAAATTCTTTGACTGTGGCTAGTTTTGTTTGAGGCAGACTTCAGTAGCAAACAGAAATCATTGGGTTTGATTAAGAAGTAACCTGGGGTTTTAGATCTCCAGCACAAACAGCTACGTGCTAAACAAATGCCAAATAGTACCAACTACAATGACTTATAAATATTATCTTATCTGTGTACTAAAAGCCTTCCTCCCATTTGTATAAAAAGACACAAAACCAAATGTGCCCTTTAAGAAAAAAAAAGAAAATCTGTCTGTGAACGCGGTCTGTGTGTGTGTTCTTGTGAACACAGGTGGATATATGCCACTGCACACTAGAGGTTGAGGACAATCTCCAGTGTCAGGCCATGTCTTCTACCTTGTCTGAGACAGGGTCTCATTTGCTGTTACATTTGCCAGGCTACTAGGTCCATGTACTTTCAGGGATTCTCCTGTCTGTTCCCCATTTCCTTGTAGGAACACTGGACAGCAGACTAGAAATGGTTTCATGAGTTCAGGCTTTATAAATGCAAATCCTCAAGCTTGTAAGGCAAATACTTCATGCCCTGAGCCATCTCCCCAGCTTAAATTTGTCTTTTCTCTTTTTGTATTATATAGCATGTATGTGGAAATCAAAGTACAATTACTAGAGATGGTTTTCCTAACATCCACACAGATTCCAGGGATCAAGCTCAGGTCCTCTCAAGCATGACAGCTACCCAACTGAGCTATTTTGTCCACCCTAAATTTTGTCTCATCTCAGGATGCTTTAAAATGGTTCATGACCCTAAATATTACAACAGTCTGACTTTCATGTTTAAAGGCAAGCAGCCCAACCTCCATCAATGCAAAAACTAAGCAAACAAAAAAACCTACTAAGGTCAAACGTACTTTAACTCAAGCACTAGAAGCAGAAGCAGGCAGATCTCTGGAGTTTGATGCCAACTAATGCCTACACAGGAAATTCCAAGCCAATCAGGACTACAGAGTGAGACCAGGTCTCAAAACAAAACACAACAGAACAAAAACCCTCAACCAACTAACAAGATCACAACACACACAGATGCAGCAAGTCAAGCACCATGACAGTCCACTTAGGTTTTTGTGGCCTCAACTGGCTAGTAGACAAATGAGTCTTAGCCTCATTTTTCTCAACTGCAAAGTAAAGAATAAAACATCTGCTTAACATGGCATGATGTTGTACACATGAAATCATAGCTACTTAGGAGGAGGCAAAACAGGAGGTTCACAGTCCAAGACCTGCTATGGCAACTTAATGAGACCTAGTCTCAAATAATATTAAGGATACAATTAAGAATAAGAATGCTTGGTTATCATCCAAAAAGCACTCAGTTCAATCAATCTTCAGCATCAGAAAAGCAAAACAAAAAACAAACAAACAAAAAAAACCAAACCCACATTACCATCACAAAGTAATTAAGCCAATAAATAGAAAGCACTTTGAGCTAGACATGGTGGCACATGCCTTTGATCCAAGCCCTTGGGAGGCAGAGGCAGGTAGATCTCTGTGAGACCAGCCTGGTCTTCAAAATGAGTTTCAGGGCAGCCGGAACTAAAAAGAGAAATTCTTGCCTAAAACAAACAAAAAAACACTTGGGCAGCAGCCTCTCCCAGACACATTGGTCTTAATTCATAAAATTAAGATAAGCTATCTTCTGAAAGAAGATTGAGGATTGTTTTAAAACTACACAGAACTGAGTGGCGGTGGCACAAGACTTTAATCCTAGCATTTGTACTTTTTTTTTTTGGTTTTTCGAGACAGGGTTTCTCTGTAGTTTTGGAGCCTGTCCTGGAACTAGCTCTGTAGACCAGGCTGGTCTCGAACTCACAGAGATCCGCCTGCCTCTGCCTCCCGAGTGCTGGGATTAAGCAAGTGGATGTCTGAGTTCTGAGTTCGAGGTCAGTGGTCTAAAGAAGTAGTTCCAGAACTGTCAGGATTATACAGAGAAACCCAGCCTTGAAAAAATGATAGTTAGTAAATAAATTATAGGGGTTAGTGACTTGGCTCAGTGGTTAAGAGCACTTGCTCTTGCAGAGGAACCTGGGTTCAATTACAAGAACCTACATTGTAGCTCACAACCAACTGTAACTCCAGTCCTAGGGGATCCAAGACCTTCCTCAGACATTCAAGGATATCATACATACATGTGGTGCACATACATACATACAGGCAAAACATTTGTAAGGTTAAATAATAAAATAAATTGGTGGTATATAGAACAGTGATAGTATGCTTGTAGCATGCACTAGACTCTGAATTCAATGCCCCACACTGAAAACAAAAAGTAGCCGGGTGTGGTGGTGCATACCCTTAATTCCAGCATTGGAAAGGTAGAAGAAGCAGATGGATCTCTGTGAGTTCCGGGCCAGCATGGCTCTACATCAGTGGCTCTCAACCTGGAGCTATGAACTCCATAAGGGTCGCACATCAGATATTTACATAATGATTCATAACAGCAGAAAAAAATTAGTTATAAAGCAGCAGTAAAATTTTGTTGTTGGGGCTCACCAGAACATGAGGAACTGTATTGGGAAGTACTGTACAAATTCAGAAATTAGTAATTACTGAAGCATTAGGAAGGTTGAGAACCAATGCTTTACATAGTGAGACTCTGTCCCCCCGAAAAAATGTATATACTTATACATGTATACACACAGAGAGAAATACATTTCAAGATTCCTTATCACATGCATACATTGAAATGGTTGAATGTATCCTTCTCTTCAACTAAGACTTTAAATAATCAAAGATAAGAATTGTTAAATTAGGAGCCGGAGAGATGGCTCAGATTAAGAGCACTGGCTGCTCTTCTAGAGGACCTGAGTTCAATTCTCAGCAATCTCATGTGGCTCACAATCATCTGTAATGAGATCTGGTGCCCTTTTCTGGTCTGTAGGATACATGCAGGCAGACACTGTACACATAAGATCTTTAAAAAATTTGTTAAATTAATTCAAAATAAAGGCTTCCCATTCCCTTTCCCCAATTTCAAGAACTCTGAAAGCACACCATAATCAACTGAAAGAATGTGGAGAAGGACAAAGGACCCCTCAGAAGTAGAGTTCAGGTGAATTTCAATTGAGGCCTCTCCCGAGGGCTGTAAGAAATACTGTCAAAACAGAACGCAAGAACTTATCACTTCTGGAAAGAACTTAACATGATTTTCTTGGAAGAACAACACAATAAAAATAAAAAACCTAGGAGCTCTTCCAGAGCTCCCAGGGTTGAGCCCCAGTACCAACATGGGACTCACAACTGCCCGACTCCATAGCGAAGGGATCCAATGCCCTCTTCTGACCTCAGTGGGTCCTGCACATACCTGTACACAGTACTCAGACATACATGCAGGCACAATACCCATACCCATAGAATAATAAAACTCCTAGGAAGCCGGGCAGTGGTGGCGCACGCCTTTAATCCCAGCACTCGGGAGGCAGAGGCAGGTGGATCTCTGTGAGTTCGAGACCAGCCTGGTCTACAAGAGCTAGTTCCAGGATAGGCTCCAAAACCACAGAGAAACCCTGTCTTGAAAAAGGAAAAAAAAAAAAAAAAAAAACCTCCTAGGAAAAAAGACAAAAACCTTCCTGTTTGAAAGAATGCATGAAAGTAATTGAAACCAACTCTCTGGAAGTTTAGATTATCTTGTGAATGGATTTTATCGATCCATTCACAATTAGCATTCGATTTTATTTTTTGAATAGGTTAACAGCTTCAATTCAATCACACCTTTCCAAAAACTAAAATTTGCTGTTGTTTGTTTTGAGCCAACAGAAAGAGGACTTTTTTTAAAGATACAACCTGGCATTCCACTCCTGAAGGTTTTCACTTCCAAAATCATTTTTCAATTTTATTTCATTTGCAAAATTGTTATTTTATACACACCTCATACCCTTCATGGAATGAGGTGAAAACGACCTTTAAAAAACAGGAGATCTCCAACAAACTACAAATTTCGGTCTGCTGATATCAAACACGCAGTTTTGATATGAGATTTACAGAGGAAAACGGATTATTACTAAGCAAAAAAAACCCATGAACTAACTTCAGGTTTTCCAAGTAAGCAATAGATATCAAAGCTAAACTACTCAACACATTATACAAACTAACCTCAGATCATAAAATGGGCACACAAAACTGGTACCACAGCACAATTTCAGTAGTATTCGCTACTACCAAAAAAAAAAAAAAAAACAAAAAACCGCACCCTTTCTTATGTAAACTTTAGAAGTAAACTTCCTGAACCTCACCTTTGTTTTCACCTACCCGCTCCGTAGAGGCCAACTGCAACAAGGGCCAGTTAACGTCCCATAGTGAAAAAACGACCGAAATGTTATTGTATTTAAGCATTTAAACAGGGTACTTCCCCAGGCTACAGCCATTTTAGATTCAGTATTTTTTTTTTTTAAATTTTATAGGCTGGGGAGATTTAGCATGGAATAAAAATGACTATTCAAGCCACTTCAAAACCAATCAGTCCTCCTCCCCAATGGGACGGAGTTTGGTAGCGGGCTGGTAAGACAATCTGAAGGAAAAGGTCTCACTAACCCGGAGAACCCGAACTCAGGGCGTGAAAGTTCCCTTTCCTCTAGATATCCCACATTTGACTTACACGACTTTTCCCTCGTTAAGTTTCTCTTAACTGGAAAACAGAAGCCTTCGGCTCTTATTTTAAGGAAAGGGAAGGAAAGGAGTTAAAGAAGTCACACCACCACCACCTAGCCGGAACTCTTGGAAAGGAGCCGGAGCCGCAGCCGCAGGTGAGCGTTTCTGACCCAGAACCGAAGTTGAAGTCGGAGCGCTCGGGAACCGCCGCGGCGACGCTAGGGTGCAAGGCTCCTCCCGTTGGGGGGGAGGGGGACGTTCCAACGAGACGACTCCCACTTCCTCTCGCCCACCCCGGGCGGACCTACACCAACCACCTGTGCAAGACCTTCTTCCAACTAGTTTTCCTAGACGGCCAGCCGGGCGGCCGGCAGAGCCCGTGCCGGGGCGACTCGAGGGCCACTTCTGCTCGATGTGCAGAACTCGCACTCACCCGGCAGCGGCGGGGCTACGGTCAAAGGCGAATCGCGAGGTCTAAGAAGGCGTCCCCGGCTTCTCCGACCAGCAGAGGTGACTAGCCCACAACCATAACAAAGCTCTTCCCAAAATGGCTGCCCGGCCCACAAGGCTCAGGAGGGGGCAGAGCGGGCGGAGGAGGAGCGGCGACCAGCTGGGCCCGCCCCCTGCCGCTCCGGCCCGCCTCCGACACGCCCACTAGCAAAGGCGCACGCGCAGGCGCACCACCATGCCTCGATGACCCTGCCCGGGCGCCCGCTGCTCGCTCGGGAAACGTTGGTCCGCTCCCGCAGCGGTTATGCCCCGCCCCGCTCCGCCCCGCCCCGCCCCGCCCCGGCGCCCTTCAGCGCGACAGCGGGGTGGCCGGCTCGCCCTTCCGCAAAGCCTTTCGCCTTTCTCGCGCCGCTCAGAAGGAGGGGACCAGCCGTGCTCAGCACTTCCCCATAAAGCTCCCCGCGGGGACTATGGCCTGGGAGCACGTGAACATGGGCGGGTCTATTTGTACCAGTTCTTCCCCGCCCATTCTTCGCCTTCTCACACCTCACGCGTAAGCCAGAGGTGACTAGCAAAGCAGTTACGGAAGGGCGTGTTTTCCGACCCCTGCACACCTCTCGCTCTCCCTTTCACGTGCGCGCGTCGTTGAGACTCTGGGCCTTGGCGTGCCATAGACCCCCAGCACTAGAAGCATGCGCAGCGGTATAGGGCGCGCTACCCGCCGGGAGTTGTAGTTCTTGGGCATTGCAGGCGTCAAGGAGCCACCCGGGCGCAGGTTGGAATTCTGGTCCAGCCAGGTCTTTGCTAATAGACTCTTGGGCCTATTAACACTCCATTGGGTATTGAACGACAGGAAAAGGCGGTGCAACCAGACCAGAGAAGTGAATAAATGTGAAGGCCTCGGTAGCCAGCCGCGTCTCTCACTTCTACAATCTAAAACTTCTGCATGTTGTAGTACCTAGAGGAGTAGAAGAATTGGCCACATTGGGCCCCTAAGTAAGTGAGCTCCGATTTGTTTTCAGCTTTTTGCACAAAGATCCAAGATCGCTCAAATTGCTTGGTGCATGTTCTTTTGGCTGGCTGACGGCAGATGGGAGGCACGAAATCGCACAGTGGATAAGTTTAAAAAAAAAAAAAAAAAGACTTCCTGGATGACATCCAAGGCCCTTAACGCCACACCTTAATTCAGTGTGCATTTTGCGCCTAGGCCTCTCTTCTTCTTAGTAATAGTAAAGAAGAGTGGAAGTAAACACAGTAATAAAGGACTCAAATGCAAAAAAGGAAGACTTCTTTTTCATTTCTGCAAAGCCCCGTTGTTTTTCGCAACGTTAAGCGTTCCAAGCCAGCAGAGTAACACACTAATATCTTGTCTTCAAAAAAAAATTCCGTGGATACTAATTGGTCAAATTCGAAGTCTCCTCCTCCCTCCTTCCGCTACCATTAATGGGATTGTTTCAGAAATTGTACCCTACCTTCCTGAACTGCTAGATATATTACGAATCCTGGAATAGAGACTAGTAAAGTACCTTGAAGTCAACACCAATTAGAATTAAACTTTAATCCCCGGGGCTGCAGGCTGCTCAGTGATTAAAGGTGCTTACTGCTCTTACAGAGAATTCCAGTTGAGCTTCCAGCAACTATACCGTAGGAGATCCGCACCTCTGATCTTAGTGGGCACATGCACTCAAGTACACGAACACACTCAAATATAAAAATAATATAAAATAATTGAGGGAGGGAAGCGCCCCCAAACGGAAAGAGGAGAGTCGGAACTTGCTGTAGTAAGTTTCCACCCGGACACATTTTTCTGATCTCAGGAAGTGGGGATGTGTGATTCCAGTGGCCGGAAGTTCTCTTTCTGGTTGAATTTGTTGTTCAGATCTTCCGCCGCGTGATCGTGACAAGTATGTATTAAGGACTGTGAAGGGTACGCTTTGGGCAGGCGGTGGGGGCGGGGTCACTAAGGGCTGGTAAATAGGAGATGTATTGTCATCCTAGGCGTCTCAAGAATCCTTGCTCCTAAATTCCACTCCTATCTCAAAAATAGCTTGAGACGCTCAGTGTGGTTTTTGCATTGACGACATGAAAATATTTGATCGTTTTCACGCAGATTGGGCTTTCTGTCCTTAATCCGCATGACCTGACTACTCTACGCTTCAGCCTAACACTTTAAATATTTCCCAATTGGAAAACAACGTGGTACAGCTGTTACGGAGTTCTAAAAGGTATACAGTTAATATATGTGAAACATATAGTTACCTTGCCTGGTTCACAACTAAGCCATATTTGTGGCTGCTATCATTATTGTAAGTGTAATAATTCCTAAGCTCTGAAGTAGATAATAATTAAAGACGATAGTTAATGGGAACAAAAGAGCCGGGCGGTGGTGGCGCACGCCTTTAATCCCAGCACTTGGGAGGCAGAGGCAGGCGGATCTCTGTGAGTTCGAGACCAGCCTGGTCTAAAAAAAAAAAGTTTGAAAGATAAGACTAGCACCTAGGGAAGTGGTAAAGATGTTTACTAAA
This sequence comes from Microtus ochrogaster, assembly GCF_000317375.1. Lineage (NCBI taxonomy): Eukaryota > Metazoa > Chordata > Mammalia > Rodentia > Cricetidae > Microtus > Microtus ochrogaster. The sequence continues at coordinate 852,926 of NW_004949208.1, read as the reverse complement.
TCCAGATATTCAGTTTCTGCACATTGCTCTTTTTGGACAGCCAAAACTAAAATTGGGGGGGGGGTCGGGAAGAGGATCGTATTTCCTTAATGTTACTCTTTGAGAATTTTTTTCAAAAGAAATCATGTTCTATTGAAGAGATTCTTATGATTTATTACTTTTGTAAAATTAATGCATAAAATGAGGACATCAAAGTGATACGTTGTTTTCTGTATAAGCACCTTTGCTTCAAATTGAGCTATCCCACTCAGCTGCAAACTATATTAATCAGCACTGCATCTTCTGGAACAAGACTGAATAGAGACCAGTATGCTTCACTTCATCCAGAAATTTTCTGGAGCCTCTTCAAAGGTTAGTTGAGCACTATTTGTCAATAACTGCCTGACTAGGGCAAATATATACACACACACCTCATGTATTCTAGTGAGGAAAGAGAACAATGAGGAAATTATGCATAAGTAAAATATTTGCTATGTCAAGTAGAAACTGTTGTGGAGAACTATACATTAGGGAAGAAGAACAGGGAATAGCGACAACAAACAAGAACAGGAGAGATAGCTCGGCCTTCCCTGCTGGGGCCTTAGTTTGATCCCAGCACCCATGTTGGATGGTTGTACAACCAGTTACTCCAGCTCTAAAAGACTTGAAGTCTAAGGGCACCCACCCACGCACAAGTAAGAATAAGTCCTACCAGAAAATAATAGACAGGATTTTATAACATAAATAGAAGGGTCAGAAATGAAGGAATGGCCATGTAGGTAGCTGAAGGAAAAGTATTCTCCTTTTGGAGACAAAAGGAATAAAGGCCAACATGAGATCATTCTTAGCATGTTTTTGAAGGCTTACCAAGACTCTTAAATAACTGTTCCTTTTTAATTTTTAAATAATTCTTTTTTTAAAAAAAATTCTTTTTAGATTTTTTTTGATGGTTATAAGTTTGCTTTATGGTATGTGATGAAAATAACAGGCCAGGCTGGGCGATGTTGGCGCGCGCCTTTAATCCCAGCACTTGGGAGGCAGAGGCAGGCGGATCTCTGTGAGTTTGAGGCCAGCCTGGTCTACAAAGGGATTAAAGGCATGTGCCACCACCGCCTGGCTAGATTTTTTTTTTAAATGTGTATATATGTGCCATTGTATACAGTGCATGTGAAGGCAAGGAAAGGGTGTCCGATCTCCTTGGAACTAGAATTACGGCTGGTTGTGAGCCACCATGTAGAATGGGGATCAAACCTGGGTACTCTGGAAGAACAGTCAGTGCTCTAAATCATCAAGACATCTCTCCAACCCCCAAATTATATGTGTATGGGGTTTTGCCTGTATGTATGTCAGTGTACATGTTCTTATTTTTAAACTTTGTCTCCTGGTTGTTTTTCCTTTACAGCTGCTGAAGTACCCTTTTACAGTGAGACTCAGAGCCAGCAGAATAGATGTACTTTCTCCCAAGACATCGTTTCAGCAGAACCTTTCCCCTTTGTCGCCAAGGACTTGGCTTTCGACATCATTTCAAGTGTGTATGAACAACATACAATGCTATCATACATCACCATGCAACTTTAAAAGACAGCAGAAGGAAGCAGTTGTTCCCTCCAGGACACCAAGCAGCATCACTTACCTACCTGATAGCCCAAAGCCAGCATTATACATAAGTCTGGTGGGGTTAGTCCCCTTTATTGCTCCACCACTCACCATGGTCATAACAAAGTCTTATATCCCCATATTAGCGTTTACTCAGGTGGCTTATGGAGCTGGTTTCCTAGCTTTCTTGGGAGGGGTTAGATGGGGCTTTGCCCTGCCAGAAAGCAGTCCAGCCAAACCAGACTACATTAACTTAGCTAGTAGTATGAGTCCTCTTCTGTTTTCGTGGGTAGCTGTCCTCTTTTCTGAAAGACTCAGTGAAGCCACTGTCACAGTAATAATGGGTTTAGGTATAGCATTACACAATGAACTTTTCCTTTTGCCACATTATCCCAACTGGTTCAAAGCCTTGAGGATAGTAAGTACTTTAGTGGCTTTTTTCTCATTTGTAGTCACTTTAATACTTAAAGGTATTTATCCAGAAAAAGGGCCTAAAAGTTTTGGTGAAGTAGAAAAATAAAACCACTTTGCTGTGGAATACTCCTTCTGTTCTGTGCACTGTGAAGACATGTTGCTCTCCTTGTTAATAAAGAGCTGATTGGCTGATGGCTAGGCAGGATTTTTGGGACCGAGAATGCTGGGGAGAAGGGTGGAGTCAGAGGAAGCAGGATGGGAAGTAAGTACATGAGGTAAATGAGCCTGGAGCACATAGATTAATAGAAATGGCTATTTTATAAGAGCTAACTAAGAAACAAGCTTAAGCTATCAGCTGAGCATTTATAATATTAACTCTCTGTGTGATTATTTGGGGAGTGGCTGGTGGAACTGAAAAGTCCACCTAAACTACATTATTGATATTATTTGCTACTTGGCTGTAAGTCTTGGAAACTTGCGGGTTTTTTTCAGTTATGTCATGGGACATATGTTCACAGAGTACACTGCCTATGGGACATGTGTTCCAGGGAATACTGCCTTCAGAGAGCAGAAGAGGGTATTGGAGTCCCTGGAGCTGGAGTTACAGACAGGCAGTTCTGTCTGGCTTTCAGCTGGGAATTAAACGAGTCCATAACAATACATGTTCTTGACCACTGAGCCTGAGCCCTTTATCTCTCACTTGTACAGTTGCATGTTAGCATCACACTTGGGTTCCTTGTTTGGCTCTTTTTTTCCTCCCACTGGTGGGAATTTATTCTTCATGGCCATTTTTTTTTTTCATTTCTAAAAATTACTTCTTTTAGTCAAGTGATGTTGGCTCATGTGTTTAATTACAGCACTCAGGAGGCAAGAGCAGGTGGATCTCTGAATTCAAGGTCAGACTGGCCTACAGAGCAAGTGCCAGAACAGCCAGGGCCACACAGAGAAACCTGTCTGGAAAAACAACACACAAAAAAAATGTTTGTTTGTTCGTCTCACTAACAACTCTGGCTGTCCTGGAACTTGATATGTAGGCAAGGCTGGTCTAAAACTCACAGAGATCTGCTTGCCTCTGCCTCCCAAGTGCTGGGATTCGAAATACTATTTTCTAAGTAATTCATCTTGAAAAACCTAATCTTTTATTGTGTCATATGAGGTTAGTTTACATCATCTTTTTGTGAATTGTATAGTCATCTACTTAAACATTTCAGTGTTTGAATTATATTGAGAACAACAAAAGACAAATTGAAAAATCTTCTATTATAGTCTTGGAAGTGTGAAGTCACATTTCATGAAAAGAATACTCCTACTTCATTAGGAAGTCCATGACACCTTGAAAATAAAGGTATTTCTGTCAATTTGTATAGCACTTACCATTGGAACTTGCATGTGTAAGCCTTTTTTTTTTTTAAAGAGTTCCAGGACAGTCAAGGTTACACATGGAGACCCTGTCTAGAAAACAACACAACAACAACAACAAAAAAAATTTAAAATACAACCAGGCATTTTGGACTATACCCTTAATAGTCCAAGGAGGATCTTAATAGGCAGGAGGATCTATTAACAAGTTATAGGACAGCCAATGCTACATAGAGAGGCCCTGTCTCAAACATAAAATAATGACAAAAGTATTGCTTTGCTTTGTTTGTTTGATTTTCTTTTCCTCCTAGAAATTGAACCTGTGCTTCATAAATGCTATAAAAGCACTGCTACTGAGCAATACATCCCTAACCTAACACCCTGGATTTTAACTTAAAAACCTGGGCTGGGCCGGGCGATGGTGGCGCACGCCTTTAATCCCAGCACTTGGGAGGCAGAGGCAGGCGGATCTCTGTGAGTTCGAGACCAGCCTGGTCTTACAGAGCTAGTTCCAGGACAGGCTCCAAAGCCACAGAGAAACCCTGTCTCGAAAAAAAAAAAAAAAAAAAAAAAAAACCAACAACAACAACAACAAAAAAACCTGGGCTGGGGGCTGGGAAATAATACACATTTAATTAACTGTTCAGGTAACTTCTGAGCTGATCATACATAAATACCAAATACTGAATGTCTTGATATTTCATTTCTGCTACAGGCATATGTGTGTTGTGTGTGTGATCATATCCCTTGCCATTTTTGTCTGGTACTGGGCAATAATGAGAATTTAACTAGTATTTTGTGAATCTGTTTTAGCACGTTCTCTAAACAATAGGAGCACATGAGTTAGCTTAACTAGACTTGAATACTCTTGGTATTCATTCTCTGACATCTAGATCCTAACTTTAAACTTTCAGGCTATTTCACAGAAGGAGGCATTGCTTTCTGTGTTGTATAATAGGTTTAATGCTGATCAAAGGTTTTCTATCTAATAAGGTGTTGATGTGTCTAACAATATACTGAAAGACCTTTTTTTTTTATTAAGTATACAGTATTCTGTCTGCGTGTATGCCTGCAGGCTAGAAGAGGGCACCAGATCTCATTACAGATGGTTGTGAGCCACCATGTGGTTGCTGGGAATTGAACTCAGGACCTTTGGAAGAGCAGGCAGTGCTCTTAACCTCTGAGCCATCTCTCAGCCCCATACTGAAAGACCTTAAATGAGAAATCATAACCTTGAGGCAGCCAGTTAAATTGAAAGCACGCAAACCCTTAATAATGTGGCTCTTAACTCGCTAGCAAAAATAAAAGCAGTGATCACAGCCTTCAGAATTCAGTATAAAACATTCTTAAGAATGATATCAGGGGAAACAAGTTTCAGAAGCAGTTTTAGATCCAAGGTAGTTATAACTTAGAATATTTGTCTATAAAAATTCCACATGTACAGGTTAAATCCCTGATAAAGATCTGAAATGATTGGGATTGGAAGTGTTTTGGACTTCAGAATACACCAGGTTTTAGACTATGTAGCATTTATCAGCTGAGCATCCCTATTCTGAAAATCAGAAATAAAAAATGAAACAAATTCAAAGTATTTTTTTGCATTGGGTGTCAGCATTCAAAAGTTCTCTGAGATTAAAGATGCTCAAAGGTGTACCTACGGAGCCAAGTATGATGGCTCATACCTGTTACCCAGCACTCACAAGGCTGAAGCAGGAAGACTGTTGAGAGTTTAAGGATAACTTGGGCTGCATAGTGAGACTATCCCCCAAACAAAAACAGACAATCAAGACCAACAAAAAACAAAACATAAAAAGTTGTAACTACAATTCATCTTTCTCCAAGCCACCAGGCAGTAGCACTATACTAAGCTATTACATAGGTTTATCCAAGTACAAGTAAATTAAACAAAGCTTAATAATCTAACAAAAGCACCTCTTCCTAAAACTAAATAGATAATCTTGGTGACTAAAAAATAAAGAAGAAACTTCTAAGCACATAATAATGCCTGGGGAATTCTTATCCCCATTGCACACTATTTCAATCAAGAACTTATCTAAAGATCAGAGAGACGGCTCAGCAGTTAGGAACACTGGCTGCTCTTCCAGAAGACCCCAGCAACCACAACCACATGGCAGTTTAAAACCATCTATAATGCCAAATCCCAGACAAAACTTCAGGTAAAACACTCATATATATACTGTGTAAAATATTTTTATTTAACTTTATTTTATGTGCATTGGTGTGAAGGTGTCAGATCCCCTGCAACTGGATCTTCAGACAGTTGTGAGCTGCCATGTGGGTGCTGGGAATTGAACCCGGGTCCTCTGGAAGAACAGTCAGTGCTCTTAACCACAGAGCCATCTCTCCAGCCCCAACTCATACATATTTTTAAAAACTCAACTGTCATCATGGGGGACTAGAGAGATGGCTCAAAAGATAGAAGCACTTGCTGCTCTTTCAGAGGACCTAAGGTTCAGTACCCTGCACCCACATCAGGCAGCACCTTAACTCCAGTTCCAGGGGCCACTACATCCTCTTCTGGCCTCAGCAGGCATCTGTATACACATGGTTCACACAGACAAGTAGACACACATACACATACATAGAAATAAAAAAAAAATAAAATTTATAATCAAAACAAAAAATAGGAGTTGGTAAAAATCTCTCAGACTATCAAAAGCAGAAGCTTACCTATCTAAATAGCTAGATATGCTGGGCATAGTGGCATAGACCTTTAATCCCAGCACTTGGGAGGCAGGGGCAAGCAAATCTCTGTGACTTTGCGGCAGGCTTGGTCTATGCAGAAAGTTTTGGGACAGATAGCACTATGTAGAGATATCCTGTCTCAAAAACAAACAAAATTCAAATGGATATTTACTATATGCCCTTCCTAATAGTCTAATGCTTTTATTTGGGGATGGTAAAAAGTCCTGCCATTGAAGTACCGTTTCACTAGCTTTTCTCTATAGGTTTCACATCATGGAAACTATGTTCTGGACTAAATTGTGAATTAAAATAGAAATCTTTAAACTGTCTCAGAGATGATCATTTATTGTATACAGGCTATATTACAATTTGAACTGCACTAGAGAAGTAGCCAAAGGCACTATTTCCCAGAAGTTTCTAAACAAACAATTTTTACAATTAGGATTATATTGATAACTGAATAACTGTAAGGCATAAACACCATTTCTATTGTTGTTAAGCTTTGCAAACTTATGAGTTCTTTATTAAGATATATTCCATATCTATTCACATTTAAACTTTAGAAAAAAAATCACTCTTATCTATCTATCTATTCAATACATATCCTCAAAAGAATCAGAGGGCCATATCACAAATACAAGTTTGATTTACAACAGGTCAGAACCTACATTTCCAAATGCTACTTGTACTTTTATGCTTTCTGTGTCATAGTACAGCAACACCACCTTCACAGCGACTTGTGATCATGTTACCAATTTCTGTCCATGTATCTGAATGAGGGTTATAAACTTCAACTGAGTCCAAGGTACCTGGGGCCAAGAAATCATGGCTAGAAGAGCGGCCTCCAGAAACATACAGGAGACCATTGACCGCCACAACGCACATGCCTGCTCTGGGCACTTTCATTGAAGCAACTTCAACCCACTTTTCCTAGTAAAGTGAGAAAAGAATTAGCATTAGTACTGTCATAAAATGATAAGAAAATCTTGAAATCATATATCCTAGTCGTTATATGTCTAAATTCAAACCAAGAAAGTAAGTAAAAAGGCAGGGGATCCCAATGAGTTGGAGACCAGCCTGATCTGGACAGCACCTTTCCAGGCAGCCAACAATACATGGTGAGACTCTGTCTCAAAGAAGAATGTAATAGTAATAAAATAAAATATATAAATGAAAGGGAAAGAAGAGAGGCTGGAGAGATGGATCATTAGTTAAGAGTACTTGCTACTTTCAGAGGACCTGAATTTAAATCTCAGCACTCATATCTGATGGCTCACTACCATCTATACCTCTAACTCCTGGGGGCTGATATCCTCATCTGACCTCTGCAGATATCTGAACACACATGGAAACCACAGACACGCACATATAAAAAAAAAA
>NW_004949208.1:843158-844587 GCF_000317375.1 Microtus ochrogaster | reverse complement strand
AAAAAAAAAAAGAAAAAGAAAAGAAAAAGAAAGATTGGCAGTGGTGGTGCACACCTTTAATCCCAGCACTTGAGGGGCAGAGGCAGGCAGAATTCAAGGTCAGCTTGGTTCCAGGTAGGTTGCTTACACAGAGAAACCCAGTCTCGAAAAACCGAGAGAGGAAAGAGAGAAAAAGAGATAAGTTGATAAATGATCAAAATAACGAGTGAAAGAGAACACATCACTACAGATCTAACAGGTACTGAAAGAAAACAAGACATTAAACATTTGAAATCATCCAACCTACCTCCTCAAAGGAGTACTTTTCTACAGTGTGAAGAGCGTCTTGTGTCTCATTCCACCCTCCAATAGAATAGATGCAGTCATTGAGCGCTGCCACCCCGAGATATGCTCTTCTGGTCCCCATAGGAGGAAGTGGTGACCAACGCTTAGAAAGAGGATCATAAACTTCAAAAGAACGAAGCTCCAGTCCCTCATTGCTGATTCCTCCAATAACATAAATTAAACCTGAAAAACGGAAGATTTGGGCTCAGTTTCTATTCAAAAGATAAAGGCCAACCATGGTGGCAATGCCTTTGATCCCAGCACTCAAGAGGCAGAGTCAGTCACATCTGAGTTCAAGGCCAACCTGGTCTACATAGTGAGTTCCAAGACATCAGCTATAGCTACATAGTGAGACCCTGTCTTTAAAAAAATAAAACAAAGAAACAAACAAACTGATTTTGGTACTTTCTCTCTACTTTGGAAAAATAACTTAGATCTTGTATTGAGAGAAAATGACAATAATGGAATACACTCAAATATATATTTTTCCTATAGGAAAAATCAGTTATTTATAAGTAGCTACTTAGTAAAAAATATATGTGTTTGTCTATGGATCTCTAAACCAAAGATGGTACAAAACCAATTTGGATTCTTACTAGTGGCTACAATGTTGTTAGAATAATAATTTAAGATGTGTAGAATTTGTCTATGCTGTGGAATATTTGTTTCATGATGCAAAGATGTGTTGCATTATTTAATGTTGTATTTGTTTAACACTATGAAGCTGTGTTACTTTGCCTGTCTAAAACACCTTGTTGGTCTAATAAAAACTGAAGAGCCAATAGGAGAAAAATAGGTGGTGCTGGCATGCAGAGAGAATAAATGGGAGAAAAAAATCTGGGAATAAAAGATCAAGGAGTGAGAAAAGAAGGGGCCAGCCACTCAGCTACACAGCCAGTCATGGAGTAAGAAGTAAAGAAAGGTATACAGGGTAAAGGTAAAAGCCCAGAGTCTCAAGATAGACAGGATAATTTCAGGTAAAAGCTGGCTAGAAACAAGCCAAGCGAGTTGTGAGCCTGCCACAGAAGAAGCAAGATGTGACTGCCCCACTGAAAAAGATACTGACAGCACTTGGGAGGCAGAGGCAGGCGGATCTCTGTGAGTT
>NW_004949208.1:836550-841788 GCF_000317375.1 Microtus ochrogaster | reverse complement strand
AAAAAAGCCATGTGAGATGAGAAATAATTAGGGAGGCTGAATCCTCTGTTATTGTACTGATTTTGATGCATTTCTTTGGAGAAGCAGTTTTACTTTTGTTTCCAAAGTAAACAAGAGGCTGTGAATTAGTTCCAGGTTAATATGGATCAGGTTTAATAAAGGGAGACCTCCTGAAACTTGACAGGTGATGACTATCAACAAAGGTTCTGGCTGGTCTTCCTAGGCCTTAGCCATTATCTCACATTTTCTCAGGGCCTCTAAAGATGCCTCCATCCATAGCCAACAGGAAACAGTGTCGAGAAAACCATGTCTACATCCCAAGAGAAGGGTTGTGGGAGGATTTTGGTTATTATTTGGTGGGTCATGGATATTTGTTATATTTAGGGGAATATAAGAATACAAAATAAAGGGGCGGGAGAGATGGCTCAGAGGTTAAGAGCACTGGCTGCTTTTCCAGAGGTCATGAGTTCAATTCCCAGCAACCACATGGTGGCTCACAACCATCTATAATGACATCTGGCGCCCTCCTCTGGCGTGTGGGCATACATGGAGGCAGAATGTTGTATGCATAATAAATAAATAAATCTTTAAAAAAAATACAAGATAAAGGCCGGGTGGTGATGGTGCATGCCTTTAATCCCAGCACTCGGGAGGCAGAGGCAGGTGGATCTTTGTGAGTTCAAGGTCAGCCTGGTCTACAAGAGCTAGTTCCAGGACAGGAACCAAAAGCTGTTGTTCCTTTCTCTTTAGAATTTAGAAATTCAAAGTTAGTAAAGCATTCCGCAATATATTTCTGGGGGGTCTTTATTATCCCTTTCTGTTTATTTAACACTATTTATTTAACTTTAAAATTTGATGTGATCTTTCTATAACTCCCTGCCCTGTAGGATTGTGTGGTATACCTGTAATATGTTTTATATTATAATAAGCAAAAAATTGTTTCATTTTCTTAGAGACATATGTTGGAACACTGTCTTTATTTGTGCAGGTTTACATATCCATGATGGCCATAACTTCTAGCAAATGTATGATTACTGATTCAGCCTTTTCTGAACTCAAAGTAGTTTCCCATTGATAATCTAAATAGATATCAATGGTGTGGTATACATATTTTAGTTTTCCAAATTCTACAAAACGGACACATTCAGATGCCAGATTTCATTTCTTTGAGTACCCTTTGGGTTTCTTCTTACAGGTAGTGGTGTCTGGTTGTGCAAAGAACAAGTAGGACATTTCCTTATAATCTCCTTAGCGTGTTGCCATTTGATGGAAAAAATTTTTTAAACCTTTGTTATTGACATATTTTTTGTTTTTTTTTTTGATTTTTTTAAATATTTATTATGTATACAATATTCTGTCAGTGTGTGTGCCTGCAGGCTAGAAGAGGGCACCAGACCTCATTACAGATGGTTGTGAGCCACCATGTGGATGCCGGGAATTAAACTCAGTACCTCTGGAAGAGCAGACAGTACTCTCAACCACTGAGCCATCTCTCCAGCCCTGACATGATGTTTTTTATGAAATTCTAAGGTCTTCTGCACATGTCCAATCAATGATTGATTCTGCATTACCTTGTGCTCGAGGGTCTGGCAGACAAGTATGGGATAGGATGCATTATGTAAATGGGATGATGCCTGTTCCTGATTATATCCTGTAGCTGAATAAATAATGAAGTCAATTCTGTATCATCTGGTATAAATTCAGTGGTTCCAATATGCAAAACAACTCTGTATATTGCGAATTGGTAACTGTGTTGAGAAGTTCTTTAAACTCCCTTAGCACCATGAGAATAACATATAATTCTGACTTTTGTACAGAATCAAAAGGGCTTTGTTCCACTTTACTTAAAAATTCTTTTTTGTAACCTGCCTTTCCTGACTTATTTGCATCAATATAGATTGTAGGAGATCCAATTACTGATATGTCCCAGAAAGTGCAAGGAAGAATCCAGTTAGTTTTCTTTGTAAGTTGAATTTCTTGCTTTTGGACAGATTAGCTTGTTGCTAATCTCTCCCCAAAAATTACTATAAGCCCTTTTCTAGGGTTCACTTTCTACTCATAATTTGTCAATTTCACCATTATTTAAAGGTACTATAATTTCTGCTGGGCCAATTTCTGCTAATTGACAAAGTCTCAATTTTCCTTTTAGAATTAACTCAAAGACATTTTCTGCATTAAGTTTTTATTTATTTTTTACTTGGTTTATGTGGCAAAAAGATCCATTCTAATGTAACATCTTCCCTTCGCATTAAAATTCCTGTAGAGGAATGTTTGGAGGGTAATATGACCAGAGTGCAGTTAAGACTCAGATTCACATAGATCTACATGTGCCTTATGTAATTTTTCTTCAACCAAAGTCAGTTCTCTCTCAGCTGATGATTCCCTGGAACAATTTAAATCCTTGTCACCATCTAAGGTTTTGTTCAAATTAATCAGATCATCAGGATCTATCCCAATAGTCGGCCATTGATGAGAAATGTCTTCTAGCAATCTTTGGAATTCATTCAGATGACTACAATCTGTATCTCCTAATTTGCTCCTTGTGGGGTGTAATTTTTTGTAAACTTATTTTATAACCTAAATAATTAATAGAATCTCCTCTTTGAATTTTTTTTCAGGAGTAATTTGTAATCCCCAAAAGATAAAATTTCCTTTACTTTTTCAAACATTTTTTTCTAAAGTATATATATTTGAATTAGATAGAAAAATGTTGTCCATGTAATGGTAAGCTATAGATTCAGGAAATTGCTTATATATCATTCCCAAAGGCTGACTTACAAAATACTAGCACAGAGTGAGGCTATTTAACATTTCCTGTGGGAGAATCTTCTATTGGTATCTTTTAGCAGGCTCAGAATTATTATAAGCAGGCACTGTGAAGGCAAATTTTTCTGTCTTTTTCTTGTATAGGTATAGTGAAGAAACAATCTTTTAAACTATAAGCGGCCATCATTTGGGCAATAAAGAAGGCAAAGGAATGCCAGACAGTAGACAGCCCATTGACTGAATCACCTTGTAAAGAATTCTTTGGCCGGGCCGTGGTGGCACATGCCTTTAATCCCAGCACTTGGGAGGCAGAGGCAGGTGGATCTTTGTGAGTTCAAGGTCAGCCTTATCTACAAGAGCTAGTTCCAGGACAGGAACCAAAAAGCTACAGAGAAGCTCTGTCTCAAAAATACAAAAAAAAAAAAAAAAAAAAGAGTTCTTTGATCTTCATTTTCCAGATTTCTTTTTAACAAAAAATACAGGAGAATTCCAAGGGTTGGTTGATTCTTCAATATGCGAGCATCTAGTTGCTCCTGTATCAGCTGTTCTAAAGCCTGCAATTTCCCTATTGTTAAAGGTCATTGTTGAACCCATACAGGTTTGTCTGTCAACCATTTTAAAGGTTGGGCTGTTGGTGCCTTTGAAATATCAGCAGCTGTTGTGCCGTTTTTGTTGTACAAACTGAATAGTTGGTGACTGTTCTTTATAATATCTTGTAATATTTTTCCCAGAAACATACATTAATTTATGGTTTGATTCTAAGACTGGGGGAATGTTAATCTGAGTATTCCATTGCTGTAACAAATCATGTCCCCACAAATTCATTATGTTAGCTACATATGGTTTTATTATTCCTCTCTGTTCTTCTGGTCCTATGCATTCAAGCCATCTTGTACTCTGCTTTACCTGAGATAAAGTTCCAGTCCCTAAAAACTGAACATTTACATCCTAAAGAGACCAATTTGGATGCCAAGATTCTGATGGAATTATTATTATATCTGCACCTGTGTCTAACAGACTTCAATAACATGTCATTTATTCATATTTTAAATTTTGGTCTTTGTTCATTTAGAGAAGTTTGCTAAAATACTCCCTTTATGGTTTCTCCTGAATTTTTTGTTATTTCTTCTATAGTTGTTCTATTATCCAGAGCACTATGATTTCTTACAATACATATTAGGTTTTTTTTAATGGAAAGGAGTTTCCTTTATGATGGCAGGAAATGACTGAACTGGATTAGGCATAGGGGCCTGCGAGAGGCTCCTCATGGAGTTTCCTGATGACAAAGGACTACCATGAATATTCCTCCTTGACCTACATTCATTAGTCCAATGCCTACCTTTGCCACATCTTCTGCATAATCCAGAAGGGAGGGGTGTTCTGAATAGATTAGTCCTAGAAAAAAATTGTTTCTAGGAATGCCCTATCTACAATCCCTTTTAAGGTGACCTTGTTTGCCACAATTATAACATTTGATATTTCATTTTTTCCTCAAACCTCTGGAAACCATCTCTCCTATCCATGCATCATCATGTCCATGAGATTCAATATTAATTATATCTCAAAACCATTCCTCCAAAGGTGCTGAATTGCCTTTAATAGCCTAATTATCCTTTTGCATAGAGAACTGGCATTTTCAAAAGCCAGAGATTTAATTATGATTTGTCTAGTTTCTGAATTTGGTATCATTCTATTTACTGCTGAAGTCAATCTTTGTAAGAAATCGGTAAAGGCTTCTTTGGACCTGTATAACTTTAGTAAATCACTCAATTTTCTTTCCTATTTCTCCAATTGTGTCCCAAGCATTCAAAGCTGCTGCATGGCATAAATCCAGGGTGTGGTCATCATATACAGCCTGCCTTTCTATAATAGCGTAGTCTCTTTCTCCATGAATTTGATCTTGGGAAATATCCCTTTCTTTAGCTTTACTCTGTTGTTCAATAATCTTAGCCTCTTATCTGAACCAGGTACTCCACTGTAATTGTGGACCAGGCTCTTAAACATCTTTTCCATATCTATTTAGTCGTTAGGAATAACTCTATTACAAACTAACCCCAAGTCATTTTCTTCACCAAAGGTGAACGCATGCCATGTGAGACTATTGCTTCCTAGAATATCCTTAAATCTAACGCTGGCACAAGAGTCTAATTAGCTGTGACAGAGCCGCTGCCATTTGGCAATTCCTGTAAGCTTACTGGATATATTAAGGTTTGTTGTCTGAAGACGTTAGGCTGATTCTCTCTATTCTTATAATGCAATGCTAAAATTGGCTGTCCGTTAAATTAGATTTGAATATCTATGATCTGTTTTCTGTATCTTAGCACTCGATTAGCTAACTTTTTTAGTGATAAGGAAAAAACGATAAAGCTGCTAATGTTTATAATTGACATTACATAAATCCCATCTAAATTAGATATCCTCTCATTTAATCATTCCATTTTTAATCTGCCTAGCATATCATCATACAGAGAC